>NC_143255.1:108936447-109093673 GCF_984573655.1 Nuphar pumila | reverse complement strand
CTATATGTTGGTTAGACAATGAATCATACACTCCTAGTCATTCTCGGACCACCATGCACTGCAGTGAAACAAAAAGGGGACCTCACCGATAGCTAGCTGGGAAGTCAGGCTCAATCTCAATCTCAATCTCGGTATAGTTTATGCTACATTCTAACCATGATAGTTATCAATCATCCATGGTCGTCTATAGTCTCAAACACTCTGTGAGTGTAACCCTAAGTCATAAGCTAAGTTCAACACATTGAATCATATTCTCAAACTTATATTTCACTCATTCTCTCATGAGTGATATCGTAAAATGATCATGATGGATCTTAATCTTTAATCTCAGGATGACATTCAGGTTCACACTTATCTCATACTAAGCACGCAACAATGTAGGTTCTCCACATCGTTAAATCACCAGCGGCCCACTCTCCATGATGATTGTACTCCAACTGCGAATCAGGTAGCCCTTACCACAGGCCTCCACTTTCAGGATTTAAGGGGTTATGATGTCTTTTTGAAATTTGTTGTAGTTTTGAAAAGATTTTTAGATGAAGAACATGTGAAAACCAAACATCAAATAATAAAAAATGGTTCTCACTAGTGGATGAGACCGGATCGAACTCAGGAAACGAGAATATTTTGTATTCAAACAAACAACTATACTATTCTTTATTGCCAAAATAGAAAAAGTACGAAGAAAAGTAAACTACTTGGCTATTACACTGAATGAATACCCTACGCAGAGGGCTTAAAATGCATTATTTACAAACCCAATTAAATGCCTAAATTCTAAAATAAAAGTAAAAAACTTCTACTCTTGTGCTTCTGTGTTACTCGATCACTTCTGCTCCACTCCTGTGCGATTCTGCATAAATCAAACGAACATGAACAGTACAAGAGATAAAAATAGAAACTGTGCTAAACTATTAATGCTAATGTATGCAAGATAACTATGAACTATATAAACCTAGTGACAACTCATTAAGTAATTTTAAGAACTAAATGTAATATAAAAAACTAACTGACAACATTTTCTTAACTAAGTAAAACTAATTACTAATTAGTTAAGTATTCTAATTATGAAGCAATTACCAATGCTAATTATTTTAAATCCACTAATTAAACCTAATTTCAAAACACTAAGTAAATGCAGTTACTAATCAGCTAGTAGCATATGATCAAAATCAACAATAATGGTCATGCATCAAGCAGATAGTAGACCGAAAGTCAAAACGATGACCAGATCGAAGGTCGAATATTGCTCAGAAATTAGATGGTCAACCAATAATCCGATCGGTCAAGAAATCAGTAGCTTAGACAGAGCTCAAAAATCAATGCTCAGAAAGAAAATTATTCATTTGATCAAATATTCTTACAAAAACTAACATCTTCAGACATTAGACCATCAAAAATCAACTCTGATAGTTCAGAATTCTCAAGTCTTCGATCAATATTCAGATTAGCCAGTGCTCAGAAATCAATAGCTTGATCGAAAACAAACATTCGATCGATGCCACAGATCAATCAATCAACTTTCAAACAATAATCACCAGAGATTAGTAAACAGCCACACTTGCTGGGGATCCGTAAACAGCCGATCAAAACTCAGATACTCGATTATTGAAATTCAATCGATCGAAATTCCAATGATCTTCAATTAGATCAGGCATCAACACAATTCTGACAAACTGGAATCAATCTAGTCATTCAGTTGATCAAAATCAGGCAGTCGATCGATCGATTGATCAAATTCTTATATTCAATCGCCGGAAAACAACAAATAGTAGATGATCACCAGACGACTCATACAGGCCAGGCTTCAATCGCTGGGAGTCAAATGATAATCGATCGGATGATCGATTAAGAATTATCCGACTCAATTCAATTAGATCAAAACCTTATAGGATTTTGATAAATTGGAATCGATCCAAGCCTCCGATTGATTCCAAAAATCAGTTTCGATCTGCTTTGGAAAAAATATGTTCCGGAACTCAGATTTCAGTCACGACGATCAACAGAATAAAATGCCTTCTTTTTCTGACATTGATCCAGATATCTGACTATCTTTTTCTGATGTTAAAAACACGACAATGAAAGTTGATCAGACATCCGATCGATTGAAAGACATTCGATTGATGGATTTCTATCAATTCATTATCAGAAACACACACAATCGATCAGATTAAGAACTTTTATCTTCTGATGATGCTCTGCTCTGCAATGACCGAATTGATATTATTGTAAACTAATGACGATGATGACACAACCTAAACTAATGTAACTAATGATGTAAGAGATGATTCTTATCCTCTGAACATGTTATAGAAGATCAAGACATGACGAAGCTAATATGCATAATGCGATGAATTCATGAATACAAAGGAAAAAATGCAAATGACTGCTACTACAGTAAAATCAACTGAATGATGCTGCTACAGAAATAAAAAATTTGTATACTAACTTAGAAAGTCAAAGAAAAGATTTAAGAAGAAGCGAAGAAGAAGATGAAGATGAAGATGAAGAAGTGAAGAAAAACTTATCGTGAAATCAGAGGTGTTAGAGGAGAAGTGGCCTCCACCACGTGCGCCGCCGCCGGACTGAACTATCTCCACCAGATTGAGGAAATAGAGAAAGAGGGAGAAGAGGAAGACAAGGAAAAGAGAGGGAAAAGAGGGGGAAGGGGAATCCGGACAGAGAAAAGAGAGGGAAAAGAGGGGAAAGGGGAAGGATTTGGCGTACAGGGTGAGACAGTTTGAAAATTTCCCCCTTCGTTGAGTTTTAAAGCTAATCTGGTAAGTTGTTACTGAATTTTTTCATTTTTTCTTTCAAAGTTCTACTATTTATCGGAAATTCCATTAAAGCTTTCCTAAAACAAATATTTATAAAACACCATTTTTTAAACTATGTTTTAAAATATATCTAACTAACTCTATTTTTTTTTAAAACTGACAATACTACATTAATGACAAACATTAAAATATACACTAAAATGCAGAATAAAAATAAATTTTAAGCATTTTCTTAATTTTTATCATTTGAGCATATTTACTCGAAACTAGCATAAAATTTGATTTTTAAATCATTTCTCACGAAATCATGCATATTTTCATATGAAATATCCCTAAAATATATGCATGATCAGGTTATGCATGCTAATCTCATTATATTAATTCATATAACATGAATAAAATAAATGAGACTCAAGTCTAAACACAATCTCATATTAATGCATGTTATTAGCAACTTATCATACAGATATGCTATCACAAAATAATCTCTTTCTAATATGTATGACATACCACGACCAAGATGTGTATGAAATCATATCATAATATCATGCATGGTCATTTTATGCACATCATGATCACACTTAAAAGCTATCATACTAATCATGCCAATTCACAATATTACAATAACATGCAACGCAAAAAAGGTTTATTCATATCTAAAATTACTTATAATATCTCTTACCTCGAATACAAATATTGTGTTATGGTCGTAATCAAGTCTTAAGATGATCTAACACTAGGATCTGATTATTACACAAGGATATTTGTATTAATATACATAACCTCTCATATCTTAACAAAATTACTAAAATACTCCTCTCAACTTGACTGATCAAAATTCAATTTTTATACCTCTGATTTGACCAAAATTGGAGGACAAGTAGATTCTCCTCTACGATACGAGTCTAGCGCACCAAAGCTCACTCAATTCTGAGTTCAGAGTGTAAAGTTATGCCCATTTTACCAAAATAGATCTTGGGTACACACATAAATATTTTGGTTATTTTGATAATTATTTCCAATATTCAAAATTATTCACACTCGATCCAGATCCATTTCTAATTTGGATCCAAAATTGTCTGACTGAATCCAGACCCATTACTGATCTAGATTCAGAACTGGCAGACTGGATCCAGATCTAATTATGATCTAGATTCAGAACAAATCTGAACCAGATCCAGTTTTGTTTTGGATCCAGTACTGATCCGAACCAGATCCAGTTTTGTTCTGGATCCAAAATAATTAATCCAGATCTAGACCCAAATCTTTTTGGATCTAATTTTATTTGGATCAGTTTAGGTTAATTGGATCCAGAATCGATCTAATCCAGATCAGACTGGATCCAAATCGAGAATGAGACCCAATCAGACCCAACTCGGTTTGGTTCACACCCATACCGGTTTGGTCCGTCTGAATCGGTTCAAACCTATTTGATTCAGACCGGTTTGGTCTGAGCTAACATGATCTAAACCTGGTTCAGTCAGAATTGATTCGATTGGAACTGGTTTGACCCGACCTTTTTTTTTATCATTTGGTTTGGCATAGGTCACACCCAGTTCGACCCGACCTATTCTCATTTTTTTTAAACCCTAAAAAAACAATAGGTGGAAGGGGCATCACCCCTTCCGTCTCTCACTTTCTCTTAAACACCGAGGGGCCGGTAGTCGGAGCCGGCCCTCTCTGTTTCTCTCTGAGGTAGAGGGGTTGGCCATCGGCCGACTCACCCCACCTCTCTCTCTCTCTCTCTCTGCTGTAAGGCCGACAAACATGGCTACTGGCTTATTATCTGAGGTTTTTTGCAACCCACCGATAGTAATGGTTGTCGGCCCTCGGATTGATCGAAAAAAGAAAGAGGAAGAAGAAACCTCTTACCTGCTATCGCCGGCCCCCAAAATATGGTGGGTCTCTTGTAATTTTTTTCTTCTTCTTCTTATCTCTCTGTCGCTTTCTCTCTCTCTCTCTCTCTCTCTCTTGCTCGACAATGGTGGGGAGTTCACCGTGATGGCCATTTATAACCCTCTCGGTGGGGTGAGGATAACCTCATCGCCCCATCGATTGTGGGGGGTGAGGTTTATCTTTATCCCCCACTTCGTTGGGGGAGGTGGTTCCCTCAAATGGGGAACCGACTTTTCCTTTTCTTTCTTTTTTTAAGTTTATCCCCTCTAACAAAATTGTCGGAGGGTTTTTTTACAATTCTACCCCCCTTAAAAGAAGATTTGTCTTAAATCTTTTCTGAAAATAATTATGAAAATTGTGCACAGATATCTGATTCGTGCTCCCATGTAGCCTCATTTTTATTATGATGACTCAATCTAACTAAAATAAGATATATTTCTTTGTTTCTTAGCTTCTGTACTTTCGCATCCAAGATTTTTATAGGCTTCTCACTCATGCTCAGATCATCTTGGATTTTCAGCACTGACTCGATTGTATCCAATATGTGGGAGGGATCAAACACATATTTTTGGAACATAGAGACGTGAAGCACATTGTGAATTTGAGACAAGAAAGGTGGCAAAGCCAATCAGTACACTGTCTGACCAATTTTTGCGAGTATCTCAAAGGATTCAATATATCTTAGACTCAATTTTCTACTTTGACCAAAACACATCACTTCTTTAAAGTGAGATATCTTAAAAAACACATGCTCACCTTGCTCAAATTCTAACTTGCAACGTAAGGTTGATGTAGTAAAACTGTTTGTAGCTCTAGAGTCAAAGAACACATGTGCTAGAATACCAGAAACAGAAAGTGTACCTTCAACCACTTCAAGGCTGACAAAAGCTTCTTGAAGAGTAGTCGTGTAAGTGCGACCTGATACTATGGGCTTCTGCTTCGGGGGTGCATTGCTTCTCTTTTCAGGTTATGGGAAGTCGTTAGCATAGTGACTCATCTGCTGGCAGTTGAAGTACCTGACATTCCTTAGGTCATATTTGCCCTCGTGGCTCTAAAGACCATAAGTCCTGCATGCATTGTCTGACTGGGCCGACTTTTGAATCTTTTGCCTCTTAGCTAGTTGGCCTCCCACATTCTTTACTTGCTTACCCTGGTTCTGACCAAGGGTTTGAACTTTGTACTGCCTCTTGTGCTCTCACTAGAATCTCCCGTTATACTGAAACTTCCTTTGAGAGGATTCTACTATATCACTACCATTGTGCTTGGCTTTATATTCAGTCTTAAGATTTTCTTTCTCCTGTGCTTCTCTTTCGTTCTCAACTTCCAAAATTCGTACCTTGAAGTATAGTCCACGAGCCGTCTATATTTTTTTATTTGTTGTGGTCCTACCAACATCAGAATCTCAGGTCTCAAGCCCCTTTCAAATCATCTGCATTTCTCTTTCTCATTCACCACTAAGGACTTGGCAAAATAAAAAAGAGAGTTAAATTGAGCTGTGTACTGGGCTACCGTCTTATCATCCAGTTTCAAGTTCCTAAATTCTTCTTCCTTTTTCACCCTTTGACACATAAAAAAGAATTGCCTGTAGAATCTTCTCACAAAGGTAGACCAAGGCAAGTATGTGCCCTGCTCTAAGGTGTCTCTGATTGACCTCCACTAGTGTTCTGCATCGCTGGTCAAGTTCAAGACTGCTATCCATACTCTCTGATTCTCTAAACACTAGATGGCATCTAAGGCCTTTTCCACTTGCATAAGCCAATTCTATGCTAGGACACCATCAGAAGTATCGTCAAAAAGTGGAGGTTGCATATTCTTGAACCTTTCAGCCCACGAGGTGATGCCAGAAATAATCATTTGGGGCTGACTTTGTTGATCTTAGGTCATCTGCAAGAGCTCATACAGAATGTGGTTCGTAGTATACTCAGAAGGGATCCTCGTGCTTTCTTTTACTGAGCTTAACATTGGCGATCATTGTGGGATATTTATACTTTATTCTCCACCATCACGTGAAACATGCCTCTCAGGGTTACGAAAAGATGAAGGCGCTCTTTGAACTTGTGCACCTTTCGAGGTGAAGGATGATGAAGGCACTCTTCAGGATGGTCCGCCAAGGCGCTCTCCATCCCCATCCCCAGCCGCTGTGTCGAGCTGTCCTATTTCTCGTTTGACGTCTACTGTGTCCTTAGACAGATAGGACGTTCCCCTATGAGTGGCCATATATGTTGCATTCGAATCATCACGTAATAAGCTTATCATTATTTGGGTCAGTTAGGTTATATTTGCATGAAATTTCACCACTTGCATGCAATTATGATACTCATTTAGACCAAAATATTTTATTTCATTAATCATCCAAGTACACTAAAATAAAATATTATTAGGCAAGCAAGAAGAAAATAAAGCAAAACAAGGAATAACCAAACTAGACTAAATAAAGCTAAACATTTCTAAATGCATCATTCTATCATTCTTCAATCCATTCGAAGCTTGGTTCTCTCCCTAAACTCCTTCGCGTCTGTTGAGGGCGAGTAATAAGAAGAGTATTTAGGTCATATTGGGGCGAAGCAGAAGTATAGGTAGGTTAAGCAGGATCAACAGTAGGATCTTCGAACACAGTAAGGGTACCCATATTGTATGGGGGTAAAGCGAGAGTGTAGGTAGGTGACGTGGGGTCAACAGTGAGGTTTTCATCTTTGCCTCCTTCCCATAAACTTTTCGATGCTGCTCGTCCCTATGCTAATTTTGGGCCACTTTTCTTTGCTTCTACAACACGACATGCTGCATCTGCAGCCTGAATTGCCGCTCTCCTAGTTTTTTCAGCAAGAAGCTCCCCAACTAGATGCGAAACTCCTCGATTGGCCCCACTCATGACAACCACATAACTAGCTCGAGACATATGTTATCCATGTGCACTGGTCATTCGAAACCCTACCTGAAATGCAAAGTTTGCGCTAGGAAATGCTCTCCTTGCAACTCTTCCTCGAGCCGTCATTGAATCTCTCATTATTCACCCACGCACTGATCAAGCTCTTTGATGGTGGGACTGGTGAGTCCCTTGCTCGTAGGGATGTGGTTGCTGCTTATAAAACTGTGACTGTCATTCATAAGTAGTGTCGGGATAGTCATGTCGATACGCATCTCTCTCCCTAGCAATGATATAAATCGGTGAGAATTATGGTGTCAACTCTCTAACTATCTGAGTCATGCCCGCCATGACTTCAGTAACCATTGCCATTACAATGTAGAACTCCTCTCTTTCTAAGATAGGTGGCTCAGAAGGGTCTTACACCCATAAAACTTCATGATTATCACACTCGCTAACCATTCCTAATCACAAAACAACCTAGTCACTAACATATTTTTATCGAGTATAGACTTATATCACATTCTATGTCATTGAACTTGTTATGAATTATGAACCTTTTTGTGTGAACCTGACTTTGATACAAGTTTGTAATACCTCGATCTAGGACCTCAGGAATCCGAGTTCGGTTGGTATTACTTTTCAGAGGAAAAGCATACAGAGTTCACATAAAGAAAACATGGATAAATTTTTTTTCATTCTTTTTTCAATAACTTACTTTCTTTTATAATGTTCATCATTCACAACATAAGAAATAACAAATACATAAATGTTCAATGACAAGAAAAATAAAAGCTACCAAGTGCTCTACCGAAGAAATAGTTGATCACGTCCTGCCTGTACTAGTGTGCCTGGAACATTTTTATCGACAAATTTTTATTTTTTCAAAAACTCATGAGAAATTAAAAAAATTTCATAAATCTCACATTTTTTGGACAATTTTTTGGCAATAAAAAACAAATTTAAAAATATAAAATTTATTTTTATAAGAAAATATTAATAAAAATTATTTAAAAATAAAAATACATGATTTTATGATAAATAGTCATTTAAAACATAAATATCACGTTTAAATCATGATATTTATGTTTTTTCATAAATCTTATGATATTTTGAAAATCTTAAGAGAAATTACCGTTTTAAACTTTCAGGTAATTTATTGCGATATTATCGCACGATTTTCATAAATCTTGCGTTATTTGTCACTATGGTCATAATTAAATAGAGGAGTGAGTCTACAACCCAATAAAAAATAATTATAAGCAAATAAACAATTTAACTTACAACTTTAGTGGGCTCTAAGCCCCTAGTTTGAGTTTAGTTTTCGACACACCACACAAGTTTTGTATGTTTTAATTATCTCCCCATTACTCTATTAAACATTCGATCACATCAAACTAATCCTAGGTTCGTTATACCGGTTATAGTTATCTATAGGTGTAACAACCCACATAGAACACCACAATTCTACATGTTGACCAAATAATGAACCATTTACTCTTAGTGATCCCCGGACCACCAGGCACTGCAGTGAAACAAAAAGAGAACCCCGCCGATAGCTAGTCTGAAGGTCAGGCTCAATCTCAATCTCGATATGGTTCATACTACATCCTAACCATGATAGTTATCAACCATCCATGGTCGTCTGGAGTCCCAAACACTATGTGAGTGTAACCCTAAGTCATAAGCTAAGTTCAATACATTGAACCACATTCTCAAAGTCATATATCACTCGTTCTCCCACGAGTGATATCGTAAAATGATTACGATGGATATCACTTTTTAATCTCAAGATGACATTCGGGTTCACACTTATCTCATACTAAGCACACAACGATGTAGGGTCTTCACATCATTAAATCACCGACGACCCACTCTCCATTGTGGCTACACTAAGGCAACGAACTAGGTAGCCCTTACCATAAGTCATCACTTTCGGGATTTAAGGGGTTATGCATGCTAATCTCATTATATCTATTCACATAACATGAATAGAATAAAGGAAAGTCAAGTGTAATCCCAATCTCATCACAATGCATGTTATTAGCAACTTATCACACATATATACAACAACAACAAACAACAACAAAACTTATCACACATATATGCTATCACAAAATAATTTCTTTTTAATATGCATGACATACCACGACTAACATGTGTATACAATCATCTCATAATATCATGCATGATCATTTTATGCACATCATGATTATACACAAAAGCTATCATGCTAATCTTGCCAATTCACAATATTACAATAATATGCAACGCAAAAAGGTTTATTCACATCTAAAATTACTTATAATATCCCTTACCTCAAATATGAATCTTGTGTTTTGGTCGCAATCGAGTATCAAAATGATCTGACAGTAAAATCTGATCATTATACAAGCATATTCATATTAATACACATAACCTCTCATATCTTAACAAAATTACCAAAATACCCTTCTAACTTGACTTATCAAATCTTGATTTTTGTGCCCTTGATTTGACCAAAATTGGAGGACAAGTAGATTCTCCTCTACGATACGAGTCCAATGCATCAAACCTTATTCAATTATGAGTTTGAAGTGCAAAGTTATGCCCATTTTACCAAAATAGATTTTGGGTACATACAAGGGCATTTTGGTCATTTTGATAGCTATTTTCAATATTCAAAATTATTCACACTCGATCCAGATCTATTTTTTATCTGGATCCAAAACTATTTGATTGAATTCAAACCCATTAGTGATCTGGATCCAGAACTGTCAGACTAAATCCAGACCTAGTTTTGATATGGATTCAGAACAAATCTGAACCAGATCCAGTATTGATCCGAACCAGATCCAGTTTTGTTTTGGATTCAGAACAGTCAATCCAAATCTAGATCTCTCTAGATCCAGTTTCATTTAGATCGGTCCAAGTTAACTGGATCCATAACCGAGACCAAGTTAGACCCGACTCGGTTCGGTTCACACCCAAACCAGTTCAGTTTGGATCAATTCAATCCGAGTTGACCCAATCTAAATTCAGTTCAATTTGAATTAGTTTAGTCTGAATCGGTTTAACCTGAACCAGTTCGATCAAAACTGGTTCGACTTGACCCTTTTTTTTATTCATCTGGTTCAGACCCACCCGACTTGTTCTCTTTTTTTTTTAAACCCTAAAAACAATAGGCGGAAGGGGCATCACCCCTTCTATCTCTCACTTTCTCTTAAACATAGAGGGGTCGACTGTCAGAACCGGCCCTCTCTGTTTCTCTATAAGGCAGAAGGACCGACCATCGGTGTCGGTCGGCCCTCTCTCTCTCTCGAAAGAAAGGTCGGTAGCCATGGCTGTCGACTTGTTGTTCGGGGTTTTCTGCAACCAGCAGATAGCAATGATTGTCGGCCCTGATCAAAAAAAGAAAGAGGAAGAAGAAACCTCTTACCTGCTATCGCCAGCCTCAAAAATCTAGTGAGTCTTTTGCAAATTTTGTTTTCTTCTTCTTGTCTCTCTCCCTCGCTCTCTGCCGCTCTCTCTCTCACTTGCTCGACAGTGGTGAGGATCTCACCGTGAGGGTTAACCCTCACGATGGGGTGAGAATAACCTCACCCCCGTTGATCGTGGGGGGGGGGGGGGGGGGGTGAGGTTTATCCTCATCGCTCAATCCATTATGGGGGAGGCGGTTCCCTCAAATGGGGAACCATCTTTTCCTTTTTTTTTTAAGTTTATCCCCTTCGACGATTTGGTTGGAGGGGTTTTACAAGAAACATGTACTTTGCATAGAACATTTAAAAAGCTGATGGCTAGAGAAACATCCAAAATGGTTAAAGCATAATTATCAATGAGTTAAGAACTTAAGATTATAATAATAGCCCTATTAAATATTTAGAGACTATATCTCTGAAGGTTAGAATGTCCTTTATGGGAAGACAAAGTACATTTGTTTGATCCAATCTTGTTTAGCCCATAAACCCATTCCTTACAACCAGAGTCACCATATTAAAGTTTTCCCCTGCTATTTTAAAAAGATTAAAGATTACTAATCCCTTCTGGACTCAAGTGGGATTATGTGCAGCCCAATTGAAATCTAAGCACCCATTCAACAAACTAGATAGAGTCTCCAACCAACAGCTACAAAATGCAGACTGCAGATCACCAAGGCCCAAAAGGCCAAGACCCTCAGGTGCTCTAGCGTAGTATCATTTGAAATCAATGAACACCTCTGAAGAAAAAAGTATTAATATTTGCATCATTTGCTGGCATTTGAAATCACATATTAAACCATCCTTGGCTATAGTGTAGTATCATTTGAAATCAATGAACATCAAACCAACCTTTGCTGGCATTTTCATCCCATGCTAAGATACATTGATGACCAACGTTACATCTAATTTAGAATGCACAGAACTAACAGGAAAGACTCCAATGCTAAGAATAAATTCACTACAAAAAGATAGTAACCACATATTAATAAGAACACATATTAATAAGAAAAAACATTTACATTAGTGAATTTTACAATGAAAGGCTTAGTCAGAGATGCCACTAATACACTTGATCCTCTCCCCTCAACAAAGGCATAACAACATCCACGATTAAATAACCCCAGTAGGCGGTCATTCAAGGTCAGCTTGATTAACAGATAGGAAAAAGATAACACAATCAAACAACAGATAAGAAAAAGAGACAACACAACGTTCACAGAGAAACCCCTAACAACTAGGGATGGCAATGGACTGGGGGGAAACAGGTCCCGCCCACCTCGCTCCATTTGGACCGAGGATGGAGGGCATGAAATAGGGATGGAGGCGGGGATGGGGGTTAAAATTAAAACCTGTGCAGGGATGGACTTATGCTCCCCCCCCCCCCCCCCCAACACACACACACCACATCGTTAGTAAACATTCCTCTCCTTTAGGGATGACAATGGATCGAGGGAAAATGAGGCCCCACCCTATTGTTGGAAAAAACTGGCTTTTCCACAAGTGTGAATAGATGAAAACAATATATTGATGACAATGAGAGAAAAATATATCAACAACAGAAACAAAAGAAGCACACAAAGATTTACGTGGTTCCCTTTCAAACTGAGGTACGTCCACAACGGCCAATAGGTTAGCACCTTCCACTATTTTCAAAACAAAGTTTACAAAGTGGCCAAAGAACATAAGCCCTTACAAACACACGAAGGTGTAACGAAATGAACAAAGTAGATATACCTCACTGAAGAACAAAGAACAAATGCTCTGAAGAACCAACCTCACGAAGCTGTCTTGAAAGAAGTGTAACAACACTTCTTGCGTTTGTTCGCAACACACCCTTTCAGTGCCCTAAAATTATTTCTCACACTTTCTTCCTGCTTTTTGCAGCTCGCACTTTCTCTCTCTTATCCATCCCTTAAATAGAGGATGAGACCCACATTTAATGCGGAAGACTAAACGTCTTGCACAACTTACAATGCGCCTGAATCGTCTTATCACAAATCACTATCCAATGAGTACTACAAATCGCTATTCAACGAGTACTGAAACAAATCGCTATCCAACAAATACTACAAATCTCTATCTAGCGAGTACTGAAACAAATCGCTATACAGTTGAAAGCACTAACCACAAATCGCCATCGACAAATCGCTGATCCTCAAAACTCTAAACAGCTGAATTATCATTCAACTGTGAGGACTTCTACAAATCGCTATCCAGCGAATACTACAAATCATCCTTGAGAAGATCAAGCATCGTGCTTGGGAATTCTTCCATGATAATGAATATGCATCAAACTATTAATGATGCCATAAATGACCAGTTATCAGATGATCCGTTTCTAAGATAGATGAACCCCATAAGGAGGGAAACCCAACAATTCTCCCCCTTCCCGACTTATGAGGAGGCTTCTACCATTCCTGCTAGTAATCAACACTTCTCAAGCTTGTCCTTGGGAATGCCTTAGTTAACATATCTGATGTATTATCATTAGTGTAAACTTTCTCAAGTTGCAACAATTTGTCATTCAAGACATCTCGAATCTAGTGGTATCAAACATCAATATGTTTTGATCTTGAATGAAATGAGAAATTCTTACTCAAGTGAATTGCACTCTGGCTATCACAGTGAAGAACATACCTTTCTTGCTTCAAGCCCAACTCTTGCAAGAATTTCTTCAACCACAATAATTCCTTACTTGCTTTTGTTATGGCGATGAACTCAACTTCTGTGGTGGAGAGAGCTACACATTTCTGTAATTTCGACTGCCATGCAACTGCTCCCCCTGCAAAAGTAATCAAATACCCAGAAGTAGATTTTTTACTATCAACATCACCAGCCATATCAGAATCTGTGAACCCATCGAGAATAGGTTCATCATTTTCAAAACACAGACCCATCTTCGAAGTGCCCTTAAGATACCTTAGAATCAATTTTACTGCTGCCCAATGTTCTTTCCTTGGATTTGACAAAAATTGACTAACAACTCCAACAACATGAGCAATATCCGGTCGAGTACAGACCATAACATACATTAAAGAACCTACTGTTGAAGCATAGAGAATTTTCTGCATCTCAATTTCTTCTTCATCATTTGCAGGACATTGACTTGAGCTAAGTTTGAAATGCCCTGCAAGAGAATAATTAACAGGCTTTGCTTTATCCATGTTGAACCTCTCAAGAACCTTTTTGATATAATTATCTTGAGATAACCAGATCAACCCATGTGATCTGTCACGAACAATTCTCATCCCAAGAATCTACTTTGCTGGACCTAAATCCTTCATGGCAAAGGTCTCACTCAGCTCCAACTTCAGCTTGCTTATCCTGCTGATGTCTTACCCTACAATCAACATATCATCCATATAAAGCAAGAGAATGGTAAAAAAAT
Source organism: Nuphar pumila (assembly GCF_984573655.1). Lineage (NCBI taxonomy): Eukaryota > Viridiplantae > Streptophyta > Magnoliopsida > Nymphaeales > Nymphaeaceae > Nuphar > Nuphar pumila. The sequence goes on along the minus strand of NC_143255.1, from coordinate 109,079,291 downwards.
TATTTGAAAATTTCTTTACAAACACACAATGGTCTCTGGAGGTTCTTGAATATCCAAGCTCAGTCATAAAAGAATCAAACTTCTTATACCACTGCCTTGGTGCTTGCTTCAATCCATATAAGCTCTTCTTCAGCTTGCAGACAAGGTGTTCTTTGTCGTTGTCAATAAAGCCTTCAGGTTGCTTTATATAAATTTCTTCTTTCAAGTCACTATGCAGAAATACAGTCTTTACATCAAGCTGCTCAACTTTTAAGTTCATTGTTGCTGCTATACCGAGCATAGTTTGAATGAAGAACATCTTCATAACTAGTGAGAAGATCTCATCAAAGTCAACTCCCTTTTTCTGACCAAAACCTTTCACGACAAGTCGTGCCTTGAATCTAAGTTGAGAGACATTCCCATCAGTCTTCTGCCTGAAGACCCACTTGTTCTTCAACACCTTCTTCTCTTTAGGTGGCTTTACCAGATCAAAGGTGTAATTCTTATGCAATGAATTCATTTTCTCATTCATTGCCTTGAGCCACTCAGACTTGTTTTCATTCTCCAAAACTTCTTGAAAAGTTTCTGGCTCTCCTTGATCTGTAATCATCAAATACTCATTTGATGAGTATTTTCACATTAGACACCATAAGATAGCCACATACTTGATGCCAAGCATTTGAGCCTTGTAAAGCAACTCATAAGCATATCTTTTCTTATTCAAGAACAAACCACTAGATAACTTTTATACCTCAATTCCAAGGAAGAAGTGTAAAAATCTGAGGTCGAATCACTTGATTAATGAATGTAGCAAAAAATTTTGAATCATTCACTGTGAAGATAATATCATCAATGTAGAGTAGTAATAATATTGTTTTATCTTTATTTTGGCAGATGAATAATGATGGATCCATAACACTAGAAAAAAACCCAAGCAATAAAGGAAAATTCCTAAATCGATCATACCAAGCACATGGCGCATGTTTCAACCCATTCAATTTGCAAACAAAGACAAGTTTTTGAGAATCTTGGAATCAAGGAGGTTGTTCAAGACACTACAACAAACCAGTGGATTAGCAATGACCTAAATCCGTTGCTAATCCTCCACTAATCCATCGTTAAACAACTTAGCGTAGGATTAGCGGCGACTTAGCATCGAATTAGCGATGGATATCTTCCATCGCAATTTTTTGACGCTAATAAGCGACGAAATATATCCGTCGCTAAGTAGCGACAGACTATATCTGTCGCCAGTTCCATCGCTAAGTTGTGACAGAATAACAAATGACAATATCCATCGCAAGGCCGTCGTTACTAAACAACGACTTTAGTTTGGCGACGGATTTATAGCTGTCACTAATCCGTCGCTAAATTCAACATGAATAGTGATTAACGACAGATATATCCATCGCAAACAAGGGAAAAAATTTTAAAAAATATTTGAAAATTAAATATCGAGAAAAAAATTCTTGTGCTACACTTTATATTTCCTGTGAATAAAAAACAAAGTATACATAAAAATACATATAAAAGGAAACTAAAACAATTAATCGTTCCACTTTAAAATTCGCAAGTTTTAATTATTTACAATTCAATATTTACATCTTCGAAACAAAAAGAAAGTAGAACAAATTCAACACATTAATGTAATCATTTTCAAGATTTTGTGCGTCTTATTGTTCATTGCCATGATCTGTCCCTTCAGCTCCACTACGTTGATTATCGCCAGCAACCTACACAAGAAAAGAAAGGTCAATATTGATAAACAAAATATATTGAAATAAATTATACACTATATGTGATTCTATCATGAATGATATGTGTTATAAGGCAGTAAAAAAACTCTATATGTGATTCTATCATGCTCATATGTGTTCTAAGGCAGTAAAAACTATATATGTAATTATATTATGCTCATATATGTTCTAAGACAGTCAGAAAAACTCTATATGTGATTCTACCATGCTCATATGTGCTATAAGGCATGCAAAAAGTTGTATATGTGATTCTATCATGCTCATATGTGTTCTAAGGCAGTCAAAAAACTGAATATGTGATTATATCATGCTCATATGTGTTCTAAGGCAGTAAAAAAAACTCTATATTTGATTCTACCATGCTCATATGTGTTCTAAGGCAAGCAAAAAACTTCATATGTGATTCTATCATGCTCATATGTGTTTTGAGGCGGGCAAAAAATTGTATATGTGATTATATCATGCTCATATTTGTTTTAAAGCAGTCAAAAAAACTATATATGTGATTCTACCATGCTCATATATGCTCTAAGGCAGTCAAAAAACTGTATATGTGATTCTATCATGCTCATATGTGCTCTAAGGCAAGCAAAAAACTGAATATGTGATTATATCATGCTCATATGTGTTCTAAGGCAATCAAAAAAACTTTATATGTGATTCTATCATGCTCATATGTGCTCTAAGGCAGGCAAAAAACTTTATATGTGATTCTATCATGCTCATATATGTTCTAAGACATGCAAAAAACTGTATATCTGATTATATCATGCTCACATGTGTTCTAAAGCAGTCAAAAAAACTGTATATGTTTTTCTACCATGCTGATATATGCTCTAAGGCAATCAAAAAACTGTATATGTGATTCTATCATGCTCATATGTGTTCTAAGGCAAGCAAAAAACTGAATATGTGATTATATCTTGCTCATATGTGTTCTAAGGAAGTCAAAAAAACTTTATATGTGATTCTATCATGCTCTTATGTGCTCTAAGGCAGTCAAAAAACTGTATATGTGATTCTATCATGCTCACATGTGTTCTAAAGCAGGCAAAAAACTATATATATGATTATATCATGCTCATATATGTTCTAAGGCAGGCAAAAAAATTGTATATGTGATTCTACCATGCTCATATATGTTGTAAGGCAGTCAAAAAACTGTATATATGATTCTATCATGCTTACATGTGTTCTAAAGCAGGCAAAAAACTGTATATGTGATTATATCATGCTCATATGTGTTCTAAGGCAGTCAAAAAAATTGTATATATGATTCTACCATGCTCATATATGCTCTAAGGTAGTAAAAAAAACTGTATATGTGATTCTTTCATGCTCATATGTGCTTTAAGGCAGTAAAAAAAGCTGTATATGTGGTTCAATTGTGCTCATATTTATTCTAAAGGCAGTAAAAAAACTTATATGTGATTCTATCATACTCATATGTGTACTAAGGCAGACAAAAAATGTATATGTGATTCTATCATGCTCATATGTGTTCTAAGGCAGGCAAAAAAATATATATGTGATTCTATCATGCACATATGTGTTCTAAGGCAGGCAAAAAAATGTATATGTGATTCTACCATGCTCATATGTGTTCTAAGGCAGTAAAAAAACTGTATATGTGATTCAATCATGCTCATATGTATTCTAAAGGCAGTAAAAAAGCTTATATGTGATTCTATCATGCTCATATGCGTTCAAAGGCACTAAAAAAACTGTATATGTGATTCTATCATGCTCATATGTGTTCAAAGGCAATAAAAATATTATACTAAAATATTATATAAAAGGCCAATATTGATAAACAAAATATACTGAAATAAATTATATCCAATGCACCTAAGTTAAGGCAATCAAAGTTATATGAAATCTAACGACATGCAATATATCACATGAAACTTTCATACCTGAGAGGCACCTGCAATCGAAGTTCCCCTGTTCAGCAAAAAACTGTTGAACTCAGCTCGGAGAACGTCGGCGATGGTTTCATAGAAGTAGTCATGTATTGTGTCCTTAACGATCTGGCGTACATCATCACCAGAAAAAATAGGATGCTTGAAACTGATGTCGACAGGAGAAGTCTGTGAGCCATGACTGAAGGAAGCAACGACAGGTGAGGTGTTCATATTACTCCCAAACCCAAACACACGACTCTTTTTGGGTTCACCTGCTGCAGTCACCCATGCTGCAGGATCAAATGATGGATGCTGAGTAGAGTCATCACCATATCGCTCTACCATCTGCTGCTCATATGCCTCCTACAAAATAATGTTTACAGTATGCATTAATAATTACAAATTACAATATTTATGATAACTTGTATATTACAATGATTATTAATAGAATAAATACATACCATTGTCGTTCTCGCCTTCTCTGATACGAAATCTCCCGTGGTCTTCCATTTATGTGTTTCAACAAATACATTATTGTATGATACAATGCCTCATTTTTCTGCTTCCTACGAAGTTAAATGATAAAAGATTTAGTTAACAAGTTTGCAACAATACTTATAAAATTGACAACATATATATTGATGAGTTACAATTTTCTTCAGGTGGCTCCCAAAAGTCTTAGATTCACCTGTGTGTAGATAGGCTTTGGGCATTTTCGCTCAATTTTGTGCAGCCTTCGCAGAGCGATTTCAAAATGCATCCCCCGCCCACTTGTCGCACATTCCCTCCCAATAATCCCTCCTGATAGTAATAGGGTCATGGCTCTTCCACTGTAGTGGATCATCTATTCTGCCAGATGCTTTTTTTGTTGCAATATTTATATTGTGTAGCATGTCTGCAAATCGATTGGTAGTCACCCTCTGCCACACCTTCCTTGCATCATGTTCTTCCATCGTAGTCGCAAAGCGATTCAAAGCCTATATATATTTTCAGAAAGTTAGTAGACATGACTATAACAAAAAACTAAATATGAAACACATTAACTATGACAAACAACTATATACCGTGAATGAGGACCATAATCTGTCTATCACCACTTTTGGATACTCTTTCTATTGAGCGACCGGTCCTAGTAGATGTTGAAGAAGTGAATTTCTAATCTCGCGTACTACTTATTGTGGCTCAAACCTCGTGCTGCACATGAATTGGTATACAATAAATATCAATATAAAATATTTATAAAATACGCAATAAGTGAAAATGAAATACTTACGGTCGATTATCGATATACATTATTTGAATGAGTCTTCTTGTGCCAGACTGAGAAGATTCTGCATCCTGTATTGGTTCTTGACTTGTATGATCAACTGGTGTAGATGGGTCATATACAGACGAAACATCATCTGTAAAAAATCCGTTAGAAATTCTCAGAATGCGCATTTCAACTAATCAAGCATTCAATTAGTTAAATGATATACCTATCACAGAAGCTCGTGAAGATGAAGGCTCAGCCTGACTACTACTGGATGAACGACCACTGTAAGCTCCATGAACCATATTCTAACAAATAAAAAATATCATATAATACATTCAAATTGTTTCAAATTATTCACATTAATGCAATACATTTTAATATATTCAAATAATTCAAATCAAGTATTACAATACATTCAAATCATTCAAATCATTGGAATACCTGCAAATCATTCACATCATTGCAATACATTCAAATCATTCATATCAAGTATTGCAATACATTCAAATCATTCGCATCAAGTATTACAATATATTCAAATAATTGGAATACCTACAAATTATTCACATCATTGCAATACATTCAAATCATTCACATCAAGTATTGCAATACATTCAAATCATTTGCATCAAGTATTATAATATATTCAAATAATTCAAATCATTCACATCAAGTATTGCAATACATTCAAATAGAGGTTTGTATTACAAGATTTTTCTCACTAGCTTGAGAATTCTTCCTCATCACTTGTTTGACTTTCATATTCTTCTTCATTGTTTGCCCATCCACTTGGTATATCATTTAGATCACATTCTTCTATTAAGGTTTCATCGACTAATGGAGATATGACATGCATATCATGCACAACATCATGACCATAAGAGAAGTCATAGATATCATCTGATTGATAGTAATCATAGTCTTCAGCTAACTTGTCTTCCTGTAACTAATCATATTCAAGGTATAGTTTGGACTTCACCTTATAAACTGCCCACCATTCATTTCTATCTGAACTATTCATAAAATGATACATTCACTTGAAGCATGCTTTCATTATACAATTTCACATGTAAGTAATAAATAAATTGAAAGTAACTACATGAAAGCATTGATACAATCCCATTCAACATTGTAATACATCGAAAACATTCATATCAAAAAAGTGTCAAACATGTACCTGCAGCAAATACACTCAAATATCCTGCTAACTACTACCATGCCTAGCATTGAATCCGTACTTCAAAAATAAGAACACTTCTATTCTCATACATTTAAATCATGCTCAACATGATCTCCAAACTCTAACAAAATAGTCCTACATATCAACAACTAAGTGAGTGTGTGAACAGTAAAGTGTTGCATCCAATAAATTAAATAACATGTGATACGCTTGCATTACGTACTAACCATGGGTATTCACCCAATTTGCATTGATTTTGTAAGTTACTTACTACGGGTGGCGGGGCACAAGCGAGATCCGTTGAGAAATCTGCAAGAGACAATGTGTTAAAATGAAGTCACCCTCTGTTAAAATGAAAAAAATCTTGCATTGACCTTTTATCTAAAAATATGACCCTTTCAGAAGTCGAGCTTTAGTGCACGTATTAGATCTAGCTTTACTAGAGTTATCTAAGTAACAGGAACCATCAAACAAACTATAACTGATTTAATGAGTCATTCGCAGTTTCACAAAACGATGCAGTGTGGCCTGCCAAACCGCATGTCAAGCCCTCTGGCAAGATGCACAAGAAACCTTGCAGTTGAGCTGTCAGCACCGAGTAGGGACACAATTCTGCTACGACAAAGGGAAAGCAAACACAAAGATCCCAAAAAGCACACGCCGTGCACACGGGCATCAGCACAATGGAGGCGTTGAGAAGCCGAGCACCTAAGCACCTAGTGGCAAATTAGGGGGCGACCCCCTGCCAGAAACGCAGGGGGTGACCCCCTGCCGGAAAAACCAAAGAGGCAGGGGGCACCCCCCATCCGGAAAAGAATTGGGGCGCCCCCATGTCGGAAAAGAAGGGGGGCGACCCCCCTGCCAGAAAAGAAGGAGGGCGACCCCCCTGTCGAAAATGCAAGGGGGCGATCGCCCTGCCGAAAAAACCAAAGAGGCAAGGGGCGCCCCCCATTCTGAAAGGCATTGAGGCGCCCCCTGCCGGAAAAGTAGGGGGGCGACCCCTTGCCAGACAAGAAGGGGCGACCCCATGCCGGAAAACCAGGGGGCGCGCCCCCTGCCAGAAAAGCAGGGGGGCGACCGCCCTACCGGAAACGTAGGGGGGGCAACCCCCCTGCCAGAAAAACCAAAGTGGCAGGGGGCACCCCCCATCCGAAAAGGCATTGGGGTGCCCCCCTGCCGGAAAAGAAGGGGGGCGACCCCCTGCCAAAAAAGTAGGGGGGCGCCCCCCTTGCCGAAAAAAGTGAATTTAATATCGATTACCTGAGCGTCTCCAGGCAACGGGCATCTGACGGGGAGCGACGGGAGACTGACGGGGAACATTGATTGACGAGCGACGAGAGCCAGGGAGAGGCCGACGGGGGCCAGGGAGAGGCCGACAGGCGGGATAGGGCAGCGAGCGAGAGCAGCGAAACAGGAAAGAGAAAGAGGGCTCTGATTAGGGATTTATGTGACATTTAGCGACAGATTTAGCGATGGCCTAATTCCATCACAAAACCATCGTAAATCTACATAACTAGTTAGCGACAGAAATATTCTGTCGCTAACTGCATCGCTAGAGAGCGATGACAGACTGTCCCTCGCCAAATACGTCGTTAAATGTCATGGTTATTACGATAAAACTTTTCGTTGCTAAGCCATCACTAATTTGCGATGGATTGTGCGATGAAAGCTATTCTGTCGCTATTTTTGTAAATATTACGGATTTTAGCGATGGATTTGTTTCTCTCGTTAATCCATCGCTAATTAGTGATGGAACAATTCCGTCGCAAACGTCCGTCACTAATTTTCTATTTTCTTGTAGTAAGAAAAACTGTCTCATTTATATGTTCACGCAAAAAGGCATTTTTAACATCTAATTGCCTTATATCTCAATCATATACAAGTGCTAAAGTGAGCACAATGAGTATCATAGCAGGTTTTATGACATGAGAAAATGTCTCCATAAAATCAATTCCAAGAATTGGATCAAACCCCTTAGCCATTAGTTTGACCTTTAATCTTTCCAAGGTCTCATCACTTTTTAATTTAGTCTTGAACACTCAATATGAATAACATGCATATCTGGTGCCTTTAATCTTTCCAAGGTCCCATCACTTTTTTATTTAGTCTTGTACACTCACTATGAATATCGGGGAACTAGTTCCCATGTTTTATTGATATGTAAGGTTCTCATTTCCTCTTTCATGGCCTCACACCCGTCTTTATGAGCTAAGGCAACTCTAAGAGTTTCGGGTTCAAGAGGAATGATTAATGCAATACAATACTTTTGATTTAGTTTGACAATCCCATCTTCCATTAGAGTAACCATGTGATGACCATTCACACTGCCCAACTGATTTTTAATTGGACTATTATTGCTATATATTATTTTCATCATTTTGTGCACCCACCAAATTATCTTCATGGTTTTGATTTGCCATACCCTGGGTCTCAACTTTTCTAGCCCCATCAACATTTTGGAAATTTTGATTTTCAAAATTGAACATGCGAGCACACCCCATAAATCTCACTCTCACTGTCATGCATACCGTCAAACCCATTTATTCTGTCAAGCATCTCATTAGAATCCTATCCTTCCCATTGTTCATCTCCTTAGACTTAGCACTTGATGAAAACAAATTTCTTGGCTTTGAATACGAAAAAATGGATTCATCGAACACCACATGTCTAGACACATATATAGACACGTCTAATGGAAGGAAAAATACATCTATATCCTTTCTGCTGATCACTGTAGCTAAGAAACCTGCATGGTAAAGTTTTTGAATCAAAATTATTGCTAGCATAATCTCTAAGATATGAAAAGCACCGCCGAACACTCTCAAGCAAGAATAATTTAGTTTTTTGCAAAATAGAACTTGGTATGGAGATTTCATCAATAAATTTGGTGTGGGCAGTCTATTGATTAGCCAATAAGCTATTAAGAGGGCTTCCACCCAAAACCAAACAGGAGTTTGGGCATGGAACACCATGAGGCTTAGTTCGCTAATGGATCTATAATGCCTCTTAACCATCTCGTTCTGCTCTAGAGTCTTGGGACAACTTTTGTAATGTTGAATACCATCATTTTCAGATATTTACTTAGTTCATTGCTGAAAAACTTGCCACTCTCATCAGTTTGAATTTTTTTCTCCTTTCTCAATTAAATTCCAACAAGTTTGTGAAGTTCAACAAATTTTGAGAAAAGATCTGATTTGTGCCTAAGTGGAAATGCTCATGCATAGGGAGAGAGCATTCATCAGCAAACACAACATAGAATCTAAATTTCACACATCACAATGCATTTTTTCAAGAACTTCTTTGTAATGGTCTTCATTAGGAAGGAATGAAAGACGACACATCTTCCCTATTTGACAACTTGAGCATATGGTGGTCTTATTAGACTTTGAATTTATTGAAAATTTTTTATTTTTTGCAAGAAAACAACTTTAGCATGAATGTGCCCAAGTCGCTGGTTTCACACATCCCAACTATTACATCCAAACTTTGAAGGGAAGAATACCTCATTGACATACACTCTTTATTCAATGTTTGATCCAAGCCATAGAGACTACCTACTCTACTCCCGGTTGCCATCACCTTGTGAGTCATTTTGTCCTCAATTACAAAGTCATTCGATGAGAATTAAAAAATGGATGGCATGTCTTAAGTCAATTGGCTCATTGAGATAAGACTTTTCTTAATCTCAAGAACAACCAAGACATTATCTAGTTTTAGAGTTTGATTACCAACTCCTAATTTAGTAGTTCCAACATGAGTAATATCCAGTTTAGCACCATTACCTACCATGATTTTTTTTTAACCATAATACTTAGAGCAAGCGTCAAGGTTACTTGAATCAGCAGTGATCTGTAATGTGGCTCCCATGTATGGAAACCAAGCTTAATCTTGACTATCTGCTAGTTTCATGACTGTCAATGCCTAGGGTATGTCCTCTACTTGATATTCATGATTGAATCAATGTCAACAGTTAGGAGCATTGTGCTCAAGATTGTTGCAAAGCTGGCACAAAACTTTTTTTTGTCTTACCATGTGCTTTTTATTGCTTGATTCAAACTTTGATTTTCAGATTTTGATCCATCTTTGTTTTGATTGGATCGACTGCCTGATTGACTGGCCAATCTAGCCTGCATAAAACCATGCCCTTTGGAGTTGAATTGTTGCTTCCCATTGTCGGGTCTGAACTGTTGGTTGTTAACTCTTTGGCCAACGAAGGCTGCATTATGGTTCACTTCTTTTGTAGCATGTATCGACCGCATAGTTTCTCATCCTTGTGGTAGACCTATAACCTAACTATACAAAGGTGTTGGTGGTTTTAACATTGTGGAGATCAGGGTATCATACGAGTAGCCCATTCAGCAACCAGAAGACCATAGTTTGATCTTCTACTGGTTTGCCAATGGCGGAAAGTTCATCATAGCTTAAAACCTTGAAAATAATCAACAACTAATTGGCCTCATTTGCGAGATGACTGGAGCTTCTGCGTCAAGAGGAACTCATGTTCCTTAGATACATGGACAAACACTTTCACCAAGGTATTTCAAACCTCAACTAACGTCTGCAAGCCCACGACCAGACCAAGCACCTCTTCGTACAAGATGCCTGTAATCCAATCTCGAAGCATACAATCAGATTTCTGTCACCCCCATGAACTCTGAATTGGGTTGTTCTCTATTTTGGCCTCTGATGGTGGGTTATGGCATAGGAGTTTCTCCATCAATAAGGACACTCTTATCTTGGATTTCAATCAAGCCAACAAGTTCTGTGTGCCATAAAAGAAAGTTGAAGTGATTTAACTTGATCATAACAGTTGAAGTTGAATGGGTAGGGGAGGTGACGAAGAAGAGAGAAGATGAAGACGGTAATTAACGTGGTTCGGTGTAGCAAGCACCTACGATCGACGATGGGTTAACTCCACACCTTACAAGTTGGATGAGCCTTCCACTATATAAAATAGATTACATCTACATTTATGTTAGGAGATTTACATTCAAGTTTTACTAAACTTATCTCCTAAACAAAAGGCACAAATAATGGAAGTTATCTTCTAATACGATCTATTGGATCTTCTGTGATGGAGCCACTATCTCATGAGGTTTTTACCATAATTGAATTTGTATTTGAGCTTATCTTCTTGGCGGCACTCTTGTTGTCATCCTGTCTAAAATTTGGATTGTGGATCTGGATCTTCTCATTATTACAGACTTTATCCTTATATCTTATTTAATAAACAAAAACAATGTTTTACATTACGATATTTTGATATTTTTTTTTAATAATGCTAAAAGTCAATTGCTCACAATGCAGGAAAATTTTTTCATTCACAAGATTGATTTTTTTTTAAATAACTTGATCCAAAGCATGTTCATGTTAAAAAAGAAAAATAATAAATAAACATAACCAAAGATTCTTATTGAGTTGATAAAGTCTGAAACAATAATCATTGGTTGTAGATTTTTTAGCCTTCTTTGGATAGTCTCTCTCTACACACACATAGCAAGCTGACACGAGCCATGTAGCACAGCTAGTTAAAATTTTCAAATATGGACCTATCGGGCCATTGTTTGGGTAACATTAAGATTGTCCAAGTCCAATCAAACCCACAACTTCAAAAAACACATGACAATGATTGTTATCTTAGATCTTAAGGTCGAATATTTTGCCGGATCATGGTTGATATGGATCCTGATTTTATTGGGTAAAATGGTTTTGGATCTGAATCCAAAGCTACATAAGGATTTTGGTTCAGAGCTCATAAATACCAAACATGCTCAATAACAAGAGTATATGGAAAGGATAAAAGGGAGCACAAAAAAACAAAAGGGAGCACATGATGTTGACGCAGCTCCATATAATTAGACAGGGGCCAATAGCTGCAATGTCAAATATGACCTAACTTAGGAAATTTATTGCCATCTATATCAATCTGTTAATATTTCAGACTTATCCAGCATAAATTATAAAACTTACACCCCCTTGCAGCATAGCCAGGATCAGGTGCCGTCACATGGCACACTTTGAAGTGTGCAGCTGCGCCTTATGCCCTTCATCTTTGGCTCTGTCAGTTGTGAGGCCAGGTGCAAGACACACTCAAAGTGTGCCATGTGATGGCACCTAGTTAGGGGGTGTCAACAGGTCGGGTTTACCTGAACCAAACCCTATAGGGTTCTGGTATGGTGATAAATAAGAAGACCTAATTAAGACCTGGGTTTGGACCTAAAGGTCAGATTAATACATGGATCCTGGTATGGTTTGTGAAATTTTATACCAAACCCGACCCGAGTTCTGATTAAGACCCAGACTCAACCCGAGTTTCAATGTAAAAATGATAAAAAATATGGTTTTACTGGGTGTAGTCCCGGTCTGGTTCATGTAGTTCTTATCGGGTTTGGATATGGTTTTTCTTATAATAGACCCGAATCTAAACCCGAATCCAAACCCGATACCATACCCAAAAATCAGGTCCAAGTCTGATTTCACCTGAGTCTGAACCAAACCCGACCCAATGACACCCCTATACGGCTCCAGCCAGCCCTTAAAATCTTTATGAAGGACAAGGACCCTGCTTGTGCAATTGACCCTTAAAGCAGCAAGAATCTAAAGTTTGGGGTCAAGCCAAAAGAAGACAACGTATGCCAAAATAGGACAAGACGTAGCCATTGAAACGTATTTTGCACAAATCTTTTTAGTCAAACAAAAAGATTGCCTAAATCTCTTTAGATGTGCCATTTTTCTCTTAAAGAAGAAAATGAAGATTTGCTTTTGCCAGTGCCTGACCACATTTTATTTTTTTACTTCACATTATATGCAGCATAGCTGCATGACAGCCACTTTTCTCAAGATGGTTATGGTGTCCATCTCAAAAAATGTCAAGATTGGATGGTCATCAGCTGCGGAGCTGCATGCAATGACGCTGCATAAAAAAATGTCCTCTTTCATTTCTTGCAAAGTCGAAGAAAAAACTGGTTCTCACAGACCATGACCAAAAAGCTGTGTGAACCCAAAGTGACCCTAGTGCAAGCCTCCACTATTAAAACCCTTAAAGTCCTGGAAGCGGGGGCGCCCCTCGTCTCGTAGGAGCAGCTAGTGCACATCACCTTGTGTTCGGACGTTGCATGTTCAAAACCCAATAGTATAGTTGTATAACTGGTAGGGGTCTGCATAACCCAGCTTGACTTTAAAAAAAAAAAAACCCTAAAGTCCACTGAGCATCTTGTTTGTACTCTCAGCTTTGGCCTGGAGTATCAAACGGGAGACTCCCTTAACTTGGACATTTTTAAGCTGACCTATCTAGTCGGGTGTACCTTGCCCTTGTGTTGGTTTTCCCATTTTTCAATTCAAAGTGAAGGGCCCAAGGGCGTAGCTAGGGGTGGGGGGGTGGGGGGGCAGGACTGGGCTACCTCCTGAAACAGTTAATTTTTTTTGTTTTTTTTTTAAAAGCCCAGTCCTAGCCCAGCCCTGATTCCATATGAAACAGATTTTTATCCATTTTTGTAGCCCAGTCCAGTCCTAGCCCAGCCCTGACTGCAGCAAATAGTTTGATTTGTCCATGTGAAAATTTTTTTTATTAATAATTGTAGCTATTTTTTATTTTATCTCAAAAAAAAAAATCGGGGGCGCTGCCCCCAATTTTTTTTTTGCTACACCCCTGTTTGCCCCCTCCTCACATGAGTCCTAGCTACGCCCCTGGAAGGGCCCAAGGGGGGTTGGTGTACTGGGGCGGGGCCTTGGCTGCTAGATGGACAGTCAAGGTTCAATTTTCATGGGCGTCTCGAAGTTTTACACTACCAGCATGACGACAGGTATGGCAGGCTGAGCCAGCGACCAGGTTTTTGTGTCAAGTGAGATTTATTTGGATTATAAATAAAAAAAAATCAAAGTGAAGGCTTCATCTTTTTTTCTGCCATCAACATTACGTGGAAATCAAGGCCTCTTTCCTTTCGTGATATTCAAGTAGATTTTTGTCATTTATGAATCACAGAATGGAATAAAATGAATGGATTATACACAGATGGACTCTATTAGAAAGACTACTGAACAGTTAACAACCACTATCTCCATCCCACCAACCGATTGATGATGGACGGTTATGCTTGTAAAGTCAGGAAATAATCATTCTCATCCGATTGAGATTGTAACTAGATTTTCAATAATCTAAATTGTAATTTTTCCACAATTACTGACATTTTCTTACAGTGACAACATTTGGTAATGGTGCCATCACTGCCATGACATCATTTCACCTTTAAAAAATCATCAATGCGGGTTGTTTTGAACCAATCAAACATTATAGATGTGTTTTAACATGTCTCAAATGCTTTCATGGAGTTTTTTTTTTTTTTTATGAAAAAACATGTTTTTATGAGTCGAGAAAATATCATATGTTGTGAGCCTTTAATTTTTGAAATCTTATAAAAAACCTTCCTACATGTTAGAATCGGATGATCAAAGCGCGGATCCCCACTAAGAAAAACATATAGATCACATCCTTAGGGTCAGTTTTATGAAAACAACATAAAAAAATTGAAAAAGTTGAGGCGTTTGTACCTCATGTCCCAATCACAAAATGTGTTCCCTTTCTAAGGAGTGAAAGCTTGTATTTTGACAATTTATGCCTCTCACAAATTTTCTAGATTGGGAGGCAACTAGGGGTGTCAACAGACTTGGTTTACTCGGACCCGACCCGAACCAAACCCTATAGGGTCCAGGTATGGTGATAAATAAGAAGACCCGATTAAGACCCAGGTTCGGACACGAAGGTTCGATTAATACATGGACTCAGGTATAGTTTGTGAAATTTTATACCAGACCCAGATCCGACCCGAGTTTCGATTAAAACCCATAAATTTTCAATGTAAAAATGATAAAAAAACATGATTTTACCAGGTATGGTCTGGGTTTGGTTCATGTAGTTCTTATCGGGTCCAGATGTGGTTTTTCTTGTAGTGAACCCAATTAGACCAGAGTCCAACACCCCCCCCCCCCTAGAAGCAACCATGAAGGTGACACCTTCCCATCGACTTCCTTGAATAACAAAAAATGCACCTAAAAACCAACTAGGGCTCTGCGTGGGAGTCGGTATCGGGTGCAATCACATTGCACAAAATTTGTACATTAAGCATTTTATTGCTCTCCATCAGGCCTTGGGCTCCACAACTAACAAGCCTGTCCTCAAGATGGAGGGTGATCAGGTATTTAATGCACAAATATTTATGCAAACATAAACATATTGCACTAAAACATTTTACCTCCGCGTGATTGGTAGGAGCTGTTAGTGCACGTCACCTAGTGGTGGGACGTTGCAGGTTCAAAACCCAGTAGTACAGTTAATAACTGGTGGGGTTCTGCCTAACCCCAGCTAGCCATTAAAAAATAAAAATCCACCTAATTAAAAAGAATCAGAATGTTTTAGGTTGGGATGATAGTTTAGCCATATAAAAATTAAAAGATATGTTTTTCCAATTCATAGTAAATATTATGCCAGAAGGATTAAACCAAATTTTTTATGATTATTACTTCTGGAGATGATTATGTGGCAAGATATTAGTTAAAATGACACATCTTCAAATGTTCGGTTTTTACGGCTAGGGTTGTCAAGCAGGAAGCTTATAGTATAACTTAACAAAGAAGTAATATAGCAACCCTACAAAGATTAGGGCAGTCTCAGCTATATTTGTCTTGTACTGGAGGACCAAAAAGGAAAAATTCTAGTGTGAGATTTCTCTCATTTGGGACTGTAAATGTAATATCCCGATCTGGAACCTCAGGAGTTCGAGTTCGGTTGGTATTACTTACCAGAGGGAAAGAGTATAAAGTTTATACAGAGAAAAACGTGGTTAAATTTTTTTTTTCATTTTATTTCCATAATCAACTTTTTCTTTACAGTGTTCATCATTCATAACAAAAGAAAAGCAATTATATTATTTTCAATAACAAGGAAAAGAAATTATACCAAATGCTCTGCTGAAGAAGGAGAAGTTGCTCGCGACCTGATTGGTCTAATGTCTGAAACCTACAGTTGTAATTAAACATGGGGGGTGAGTTTATAACTCAATAAGAAATAATTATAAGCAATTAACAATTAAACTTACAACTGTAGTGGGCTCTAAGCCCCTAGTCTTAGTTTAGTTTTCGACACAACATACAAGTTTGTATATTTTAATTACCCCAATTAACTTTCTCAAATACTTTCTCACAACAAACTATCACTAGGTCGTCTATACCGGTCATAACCGTCTATGGGCGTAGCAACCCCGTAGAACACCTCAATTCTACATGTTGGCCAGACAATGAACCATACACTTCCAGTGGTCCCCGGACCACCAGACACTACAGTGAACCACCACGGGAACCCCACCGGTAGCTAGCCGAGGGATCAAGCTCTCAATCTCGGTATGGTTCATGCTACATCATAACCCTGATAGTTATCAACCATCCATTGTCCTCCAAAGTCTCAAACCAGTGTGAGTACAATCCTAAATCATAACTAAGTTCACATATTGAACCACATTCACAAATTCGTAATGCACTCGTTCTCTCACGAGTGATGTTGTGACTGATCACAAAAATCTCATTCTTAATCTCATGATGACTTTAGGACTCACACCTCTCTTACTTAGCATGCAATGATGTAGTGTCTCTACATCGTTAAATCATCGGCGACCCACTCTCCGTGGTGGTTGCACTCTGGCCGCGAACCAGGTACCCCTTGCCATAGGTCACCACTTTCAGGATTTAAGGGGTCGTATATGCTGATCTCAAAATATCCATTCTAAACTTAGTCTAAACTTAGTCTCATCACAATGCATGATATTCAACGATCATGTAAACATGCAATCACAATTTAATTTCTTTCTATCATGCATGACATATCACAATTAACATGCATATCAACACAATCATGTATATAAATTAACTCATAATGTCAAGCATGGAAGTTTCATGAATGTCATGGTCTCATTCTAAACTATCATGCTGATCACATAACATCTATAACATTACAAATACATGCAACGTAAAAATGTTTATTTATTTCTAAGAATTACTCATAATATCTCTTACCTCAAGTGAGAACACCGTGCTTTCACCGAAACCAAGTCTCAAGATGCTCTAAGAGTAGGACCTGGTCATTGAACCAACATAATTGAATTAATTCACAAAACCTCTTACAAAATTATGAAAACACCCCTCTCAAATTTATTCAAGAAACCTCGATTTCTGGATTACTATTTTGACTGAATTTTATAAATCAATGGATTTCTCTCTTCAATACAAATCCAACGCACTAAACCTCACTCGATTCTGAGTTCGGAGTGCGAAGATATGTTCATTTTACTGAAATGGATCTCGGGTATCCAATTGGATATTTTGGTCATTTCAGATTTCAAGACAACTTGAGACTATCTTATGATCTGATCTGAATCCAATTCTGATCTTGATCCAAACCATGCCTGCTTGGATCTAGATCCAATACATATCTGGATCTAAAACTGTTTGACTGGATCAAGAAAAGTCTGACTGGATCCAGGACAGTCTGACTGAATCCCGAATTGTCTGACTGGATCCAGAACAGTATGATCTAAACCCAGTTCTGAAATGGATCTAGGACTGATCCAATTAGATCCAGAACAGTCAGTCTGGATTCCGAACTACTTATCCAGATCCAGACCTGATTCTGGTATGGGTTTGAGACTGATCCAAACTGATATTGACCAGTCAATCTGGATCCAGAGCAGGTCCAGTTCAACCTGGATCCATGCTCAGAATCCAGATCCAAACAAATCCGAACCGGTTCAATTCATACCGGTTCAGTCTGAACAAACTCACCTAACCCGGTTCGACTAAAAACCGGTTCACCCAGAACCCCCTTTTTTTTTTCTCAGTTCGGTCTGGGTGCGACCCAGACCGGCGGCTCGGTCTGGGTCACACCCAGACCGACCCGGTTCGGTCCGGTCACCCCCCCCCCCCCCGTAAAAACCCTCATAGGGGGCGGAAAAAGGGCATCGCCCCCTTTTCGTCCCCCTTCATCTTGCAGAGAGGGGCCGACCCTTTTATGTCTATTTCTCCGACAGGAGGGGTCGGCCCCCTTCTCCTCTTTCACTCTCTCACTTCCTCTGATTTTTTTTTCGTTTCTTGTAACTCGCCGGCAGCAATGGCTGTCGGCCCCCTTTTGTGCTCTGATCAGAAAAGAAGAACAAAGAAGAAGATGAGGAAGGTGGAGGCTTACCTCACCGTCGCCGCCGGTAAGTGCCTCTCTCTCTCTCTCTCTCTCTCTCTCTCTCTCTCTCTCTCTCTCTCGATGCAGGGTGCAGAAGGAGGACCTGCGTGAGGGTTTTTATAACCCTCATGCAGGGTGAGGGGCTGAGGATAAACCTCGCCCCCCTCCTGCGGATTTCGGGGGTGAGGTTTATCCTCACCCCTTTTGAAGCTTCGAACAGTTTTTCTCATTGGAAAACCGTTTCCTTGTTTTTTTTTTTTTTACGCTCCGGCTACTTTGCAGGAGGGAGTTTCACAGTAAATGAATTGGGTTTGTTTTGGATTTAGACATGATCCGGGTCTGAGCAAATTCCCTTTTATCTGTTCTCTTTCCAACTCACATATTGGCTGAATTGTAAGTTTGTCTTAGTGCCTGAACTGCACCCAGTGAGACCCCGTCTAACCCAGACTGGTAGGCTTCTAGTCGTAATGTTAGACTGGTAGGCTTTGGTCCATTAATATGAAGTGAGCAAACCAATGCCTGACCTCATGCTTGCATCAAAGACTTCTTTTCACTTAGTTTAATGTTAGATAAACTCTCCCTCTCTCTCTCTCTCTCTCTCTCTCTCTCTATATATATATATATATATATATATATATATATATATATATATATATATATAGAGAGAGAGAGAGAGAGAGAGAGACACTAGCATATGAGAACTACCATGTGAAAGTTGATTTTTATAGATTTTTTATTATTTTCTCTTTAATCTTGTTAGAGAGATTGTTCCTGAGGAGATGCCCAGATCCAAGTTCATGTCTGTATCCAACTCATATAAGATGTTTCCAGAGTCTCACGAGTTCCAGAAAATGTCCAAGGCTGGTCTTGATAATTTGGTGAAAGTTATAATAATAAATCTTTTCAATCAAGGGACTCTTACTGTTTCGCATTTTGTAAACTCATCTATCAAGAAAAAGTCCCATAATGATTGTAATTCTAAGGAAGGTTACCTTCCTCACAAGACATGTAAACCTTAAATATTAGAGAGCAAGGAACCTCCTTTCATCTCAGTTTTGATGCCCAAGAGAGAGAGAGAGAGAGTATTCGTGGACGTAGGTCTTTGAACCACGCTAAATATTGTGTCTATTATGCCAACTTTGATGCCCGAGAGAGAGAGAGAGAGAGAGAGAGAGAGAGAGAGAGAGAGAGAGAGAGAGAGAGAGAGAGAGAGAGAGAGTATTCGTGTCCATAGGTCTTTACGGACTGAATCACGCTAAATATTGTGTCTATTATGCATGCTTGATCTATGATAAATCTAATCATAAGGATGTGATCTACATGATTGATTTTATAATGACCAGCTTTTTAATCATGCTATTATGATGCATCAACAAGATTTTAATGGCTCATAATCTTCATAAATTTTCAAGCATCTAAACATTGTATTTTAATAAAAAATACACAGTCCAACAATTGATTCAGAGCAAATTCACCATGTCAAATACATCTACTTGGTTGGATTTTCAAAAGAAAGAAAGTATTTAAAATGTCTACTTCACATGATAGTTTTCATATTCGAGTGACACATATATAGAGAGGGAAATTGGTAGCTGCTCACACATTGGGTGCCAAATCATAAGTGTTAAATGGGATTTTCTACCCGTTAGGTGTTTTCTTTTTTGCAGTTCTGACCCCATAAATGTGTCGGGCATGGTCAATTTACGAAGAATCCACACCTGGACCATGTGTTTTTGATGAAAAACATGATATTTGGAGCCTCAAAAATTTACACAGATTTTGGACTGTTGATTTTTTTAACCTTATAAAAACCCACCCATGTGTCAGACGCTTAAAGAGTTGATTCCTATAAAATCAAGAAAATAGATCACATCTGTAGAGTCAGAATTTAAAAATAAAATAAAAAAAGCCCAAAAAAACCTATTTAACACGTTCATTTTGCATCTAATGTGTGAGCAGATACCAATCACTCACATATATATATATATATATATATATATATATATATATATATATATATATATATATATATATATATATATAGTAATGGGTTGGTGCTAAACCCATTTAGTGTTAAATCGTGTGTTAAATGAGTTTTTCAGCTTCTTCAGTGCTTTTTTATGTGGTTTTGGTCCTACAAATGTGTTGGGCATGGTTAATTTACTAAGAATCCACACCTGGATCATGTGTTTTTGATGAAAAAAATGATGTTCGAAGCCTTGAAAATTTACAAAGATTTTGGACTGTTGATTTTTCAAACTGTATAAAAACTCACCTATGTGTTGGAATCAAACACTTCAAGAGCTGATCCCTATAAAATCAAGTACATAGATCACATTTGTATAGTCAGAATTTAGAAATAAAATAAAAAAACCCAAAAAACCTATTTAGCACGTGGTTAAGCACCAAATGAGTTTAGCACCGGGCCATTACTATATATATATATATATATATATATATATATATATATATATATATATATATATTCTCACCCCAAAGATGGATAACTTGAAAAAACATCCTCATAAACAAGTCAAAGGGATGCTTGGGGATGGGATCAAGCCTAGATCTACAATCGAACTCATTAAGGCTTGGACGTTGTTTTCATTCTCTAACTAATGCATGACTAGTTGGAAGAACTCCAAAGCATGTAAGCAAAATATATGAAAAAGCATTGGGTTGGATTCATTTATTGAATGCACAAGGGTCCCTTCTGTGTCCATAGCAGCAGAGTGCACTAGTGCACACACACATTGAGAGAGACAGAGATCTGAGGTTCGAACCTGAGACTTCTTGGTTATGATGGTGCACACACACACATTCAGCTATCTCATTCGATCGCTATGCACATGGGTCCCTCCTGTGTCCATAGCAGCACAGTGCACGCATGAGTGCACACACATTGAGAGAGAGATCTGAGGTTCGAACCTGAGACTCATTGGTTATGATGGTGTGACCTAACCATTCAGATATCTCATTCGATCGCTGTTGCAGAGGAATGCGTAGTCTTCACTAATAAGGCTATATAATGCATAATTATTCTAGGTCACACAGATACTCCATTTTAACTGCTCCGTGTCTCTTTATATACAAAGTCATACTAAAAACCTTATAAAAATGATGATATCCATGAGCAATTATTGGAAATGCACCAATCTATGAGAGCTAGTCTTGTTGAAAAGTGAAGTACATGAATTGTGTCATTCCAATGCAGTCCTTTTTGCCAAAAAAGGTAGGGCTTTTAATTGTGAAAAGATCAGGTGCAATATGATTGCATAAATATTTGTGCATTTAGCACCTAATCAACCTCCATCTTGGGGACATGCCCTGCCAGTTGTAGGGCCCAAGACCTGATGGAGAGTAGTCAGGTGCTTAAACAAAGTGGGGCCCAAGACCTGATGGAGGGTAATCAGGTGCTTGATGCACAAATTTTGTGCCATGTGATTGCACCCGATCGGGACTCCTTAGTAAGATAATGTCCTCCGGTACAATTTATTTTCAAATTTTACAAACAAAAGCACTTTTCCAGTGTGGTTGTCTACGAGCTGGAGATCGTAGCAAGCCCGAACTACACAAGCCCTTGTGGGCTTCAACCATATACACTCTGATATAAAATATATGTAAAATTTATTTATGCCTATACAATCTGAGCCATACAAATATTGTTTGTGTTTGGCTTGCCAAGCCTATTTATGAGTTTATAAGAGCTCTTGACCATAGTTACCAAGACGCGAAATGGATATAGAAAGCGATACATGAAGTGAAAGTGGAGTAATAAGTGTTAAAAAGTTGTATGAAGCGTGAAAAAGTTGCATGAAGCGTGAAGTAGGATTAGTTTTGGAAGCGATTGTGGAAGCATGTGAGAAGCAAAAAAAGAAGCATGATGAAAACAAGTGAGAAACCAAAGGAAAACAAGTGAAAAGCAAGGGATAAGAGAAAAATATATAATATGAAAAATACAAAAAAATAAGAGAGAAGTGAGGGGGAAACAAGAGGGAAGAAAGTGGAAAGTGAAAGGAAAAAAAGTGAGAAGCACAAAGAAAGTGAGAGGAAAGCGACTTGGGAAGCAAGTGGAAAGTGAGTTTCTCCCATGCTTGCCCCAAAACTTCTTGGCTTAGAAGTGTGCTTCGGGGGAAGCGCACTTCCCTCTTTCCCTTAAGGGGAGTGCTTTTGGTAACTATGCTCTTGACAAACTGAACATGAACGGTTCATCTCTTTTCTCAACCCTAGCTATAAGTTTATCTTAAAAGTGGGATGAGAATCATTATCTTTTTTTTTTTGAAAAAAAGATAAGATTATTCATTCATTTTCTGATGAAATTTTACAATGAAAATCATTATCTAGGATCAACAATGGATCCATAGAGTATTTAAAGACAAGGGTATCCGAGAGAAGATCGATGATCAAATTGAGAAACTTGCACGGTCCAATAGGTAGGGAGGGAGGGGGCCGGGACGGGTGAGATGCATGCCGTCCACTCGTTTGGCTGAGCACATTCGGGAAAACATGTTTTTTTTACCGACACCGAGTGAGATGCATGCAATCCACTCATTTGGCTGAGCACATTCGGGAAAACATGTTTTTTTTACCGACACACAAAGAAAATATCTTGTTGCAGATGAACAAGATATGGAGGAATTGTCCATATGTAAGATCATAATTATCGCTGAGTATTTTTCGCATAAAAAAAGAATCTTTTGTTAGAATAGACACAGAAGTGATGTGGATTATTCAATAATCGAAGTAGATTTTCTTTATAAAAAAAATATATCAATGAACTTCTATGAAATGATTTCACGAGATTCAGGCAATTGTCCCCATCTTGAGATATCATTGAGAAATAGGAATCAGTGTTATCAAAGAATTTCCTATGATTATTCTTAATATAGTGTGAATCAATCATCCACTTTGGTATCTTATTGGACAAAAATGTTGATATTGTTCCTCCATTGATCTACCCTCACGATATTAAGCTATAAGTCTAAAAGTTGAAAAGCTAATTCCTAATTACAAATGGACCCAGCAAGATAGTATGTAAAGTTGAAGTAGGGTACTCGGTGGCAAGGAAGGTACTCCACAGAAAAGCATTGTAGCGATTTGCGAGATATCGTCGTATAGCGATTTATGAGAGATACCACCGTAGCGATTTATAAGAGATCACCATGTAGCGATTTATGAGATGACTCACACCACTATGTAGCGATATGTAGATAGGAAGCAATTTGCAGGTATCACTGTGTAACGATTTACACAGTATACCAAGTGGATCACGAACACGATTTGCCACAAGAAGGAATTAACATGGTTCAGTCATATTAGACCTACATCTACGGCAAACACTCTCGCTCTCTCTTTTTTTATTTTTGAATCATCAGGGATACAATATTTATAATACACAACATATAACTAACTTGGAAAAAAATCATAGCGGTACGATATACAGTTTCTATAACCAACTTGATATGCAGAGATATTTCATGTAACCGTCGAGATCAGATCTCGTAAATCAAGAAGAGGAAGGGTTATCATCAACACTCCCCCTCAAGTGGGGATGTAGATGTTTGCACAACCCCACTTGTCGAGAAGGTCACAATGATGATCTCGACTCAGTCCTTTGGTGAATCCATCAACAAGTTGTTCTGCACTTTTAGTATATGGAGTAGAGATCTCTCCTCTTTGAACCTTTTCATGAACATAATGACAATCAGTTTCGATATGCAAAGTCTGTTCATGAAAAACTAAAGTTACTGTAATATGTATTGCTGCTTGATTGTCGCAAAACATGGAAATAGGTAGATCGACTGCCATCTTCATTTCTGTTAGGAGAGTTTTGGCCCAGGTTATTTCACTGACAGTAGTTGCCATGACCCTATACTCAGCTTCTGCACTAGATCTGGCAACCACCCTTGCTTTTTGCTTTTTCAGGTAACCATATTGCCACCAACAAAAACAAAATATTTTGTGGTAGACCTTCTGTCTGAACTTCCTGCCCAGTCTGCATCTGTGAACCCTTGAATTTGATGACAATCGTTCTGCTTGTACCATAATCCTTGGCCTGGCGTTCCTTTCAAATACTGCAATATTCAATTTACGATTTTCCAATGTAGTTCTTGAGGAGCATGCATATATTGGCTTGTGAGGTTGACGACATATGTAATGTTTGGTCGAGTAATAGTTAAATAGATTAGTTTTCCAACTAATCTCTGGTATCCTTCCTTATTAACGGTTACATCATCAAGAGAGATAATAGATTTTTGTCCGCTTTCCATCGAAGTTTCAACGGGCTTACACCCGATTTTTCCTGCACTTTTAAGAAGATCTAACGTATATTTTCTTTGAGATAAAAACAAACCCTTTCTTGAATGAGTTATTTCAATGCCTAAGAAGTAGCTAAGTTTGCCCAAATTTTTTATGTCAAAGGTGTTATATAGAAGCCTCTTTGTTTCTTGAATGCCTTCATCATCTGTACCTGTCACAATGATATCATCCACATATATCAAGATAATAACCAAGTGATTACCTTCTCCTTTGACAAACATTGAATTGTCAGCATTGCTTCTGATAAATTTATGTTGTTTCAAGCAACTGCTCAATCGATGGTATCATGCCCTGGGAGACTGTTTCAGGCCATAAATGGTTTTATGTAGTTTGTATACTCTATCAGTATTTTCTTCTTCAGGATGTCCAGGTGGAAGTTTCATATACACTTCTTCTTTTAAGTCTCCCTGCAAGAAAGCATTTTTAACATCTAATTGATAGAGAGACCAATTGTAATTACAAGCAACAGATAAGAGAATTCTGACGGTATTCATTTTGGCAACAAGAGCAAAAGTTTTATCGTAATCAAGACCTTGAGTCTGAGTATACCCTTTAGCCACCAACCTGGCCTTGTATCTCTCTATAGTCCAATCATTGTTATGTTTTATCTTATATACCCAGCAACATCCGATTGTTTTTTTTTCAAGAGGTAAAGAAACAACTTCCCAGGTCTTATTTTTATAAAGAGCTTGTAGCTCTTCATTCATAGCTCGAACCCATATTGGATCAATTCTAGCCTCCTCATATGTGGATGGCTCCTTATTCTGAGAAATGCGACTGATGTTGGCTTTATGAGTCCTGCTAATTTTGTGATACCCAATATAATTTTCAATAGGGTACATAACTGAGAATGTAACATAATCATTTAAATGAGCTGGAGCTCTGTATTAACGCTCTAACCTTCTTAGCAAATGTTGATTTTCTGTTTTAGAGTTTGCTTCTTGCGATGAGTCCAAAGTTCTTCCTATGCTGGTTGCAATTTCTTCATATGAGTCGGCCGCAGACAGAACTACTTCTTCCTGAGAATAGTTTTTCTCCAATATGTCTCTAGATGTTGTCTTCCCCTGGCATTGATTTTGCTGAAAGTATGAAATATTTTTGTTCAATTCGACATCCCTGGTGATAAAAAGACGTTGCGCTTCTACATTATAGCATTTATATCCCTTTTGAGACGCATAATACCCCAAGAAGAAACATTTGGAAGCACGACTGCTAAGTTTATCTGATCCTTGTTTGGCTATGAATACAACACATCCAAAAGTTCTCATGTGATTTAAATTGAGTTTCTGTTCCTTTAGAATCTCAAGAGGAGAGTGTTTTTTTAAAATCTTGTTAGGCAGACAATTTATAATATAGCAAGCAGTCAGAACATCATCACTCCAAAATATTTTTGAAACATTTATTTGGAATAACAGGGCTCTGGTAACTTCAAGCAAATGACGATTTTTTCTTTCGGCTTCTCCATTTTGTTGAGGAGTACCTACGCAGGTAAATTGATGGTTTACACTCTTTTGTTTTTCAAATTTGTCAAACTGAGTATTCTTATACTCAGTGTTGTTGTATATTAGGATCTTGATTTTTGTATCATATTGGTTTTTATCATAGAAAAACCCTCTTTAAATTTACCGAGGACTTCATTTTTGGTCTTAAGTAAATAGTTCCAGGTAACTTTTGAAAAATCGTCAATGAATGTTAGATAATATCTAAAACCAGAGTAAGACGTCACAAAAGAAGGTCCCTATACATCGGTATGAATTAGATCAAATGGTTTTTCAGCAATATTATCTAATCTAGGAAAGGAAACTCTAGTCATTCGAGCATATCTACAAACATCACACGAATGACAATAAAATTAAAAATCAGGAAACAAAATATTTAATGACTGGCTTTATGGGTGTCCTAGGCGTTTATGCCATAGACATCTTTCATATTTTCCAGCAAGCATGGTCCTTTCGTATCTTCCAAGCACATAAAGACCGTCTAAAATTTTTCCTTCACCAATCACTTTCTTTGTCGCCCTGTCCTGAAATATCATATTATATGGTGAGAAAGTGATATTGCAATTAAGATCATTTATAATTTTTGACACAGATAATAAGTTGGTCAATTGGCTTGAGACTACCATAACATCCGGTTCTTTTTCACGATCAAACAGTTGAAATCTACTAATACCTGCTACCTCAACTTTTGTTCCATCCGCAATGACAACATGCTTGCAACCGCAAATTAGTTTTTTCCTAGATTTATCAGTTATGGTCGAACACATATGTTCACTTGCTCCCGAATCAATGATTCAATTTTTATCATTGTGATGAGCAGAAATATTACCTGAATTTGAAGGAGAGGATGTGGAGGTCGCCATAGCTACTTGATCATTTTTTTGACAAACGGTTTTAAGCAGCTCGACAATATTCTTCAATTGAGTAGACAAATCTTCTGAGCTAACTTTATCATTCAGGTTTGAAGTGGTAGCCACATGACTAGATGGTGCAGCTTCATGGGGACGTCGAGCTGGAGCAGTTCCTGGTTTACCATGAAGGTTCCAGTATCTATCTCGAGTATGTCTAATTTTTTTACAAAAGGTATAAGAAATCTTGTTTCTTATTTTGTAGCCTGACGAGTCATAGTTTTTTTGCTGCATAAGCTACAACATAAGAAAAAAGAGCTCTATTGGATGCTTTAGGGAGAGACTTCTCTACATTCATTACTCGATGGCGAGTTTCCTCTTTCATTATGATAGATCATATATTGTTAATCGATGGTAATTTGGTTGATAACAAGATCTGGCTTTGAACTTGATCTAATTCATTCCCAAGCCGAACGAGCAATTGGAATGTTTTTTCCTTTTTAAAAAGTTTTTTGAAGGAAATCATAGACGTGCATGTGGATGTATATAACTCATATTCATCCCATAGATGCTTCATTTTTCCAAAAAAGTCAGAGAAACCTTGAGTATCTTTCTTGAGGTTATTAATCTCTCTAGACAATTGATACATACAAGCTATATTGTTTTGCTCACTATACATTTCTTCAGCATTGGTCCATATTTCTTGAGCGGTATTTAAAAATAAGAAACCCTCAGCAATTCAGTTTTCCATCGCATTAAGAAGCCAAGACATAACAAGGTCATTGACAGACCTCCAATCATGATATTTGGGGTCATTTATGTTTAGCCTAGTTATTTCTCTTTTAATATATCCGAGTTTAGATTTATCGCTTAAGTATAGGGAAACTGATTTGGACCACGAAAGATAATATGTACCATTCAATAATATCGATGTGATTTTTTTATTAGGTACCTAATCCTAAACGAGAATTTGCCCTGTTGATGCTGGAGATTGAGGTTGTCCTGACGAGTTGTTTGCCATGAAAGAAATCACACACAGTTATCAGAAACAGTACTTGACAAGAATGAGAGGAAGACACAACAGCCAGATCAACTAGGCTCTGATACCATGTAGCGATTTGCGAGATATCGCCGTATAGAGATTTATGAGAGATACCACTGTAGCGATTTACGAGAGATCGCCATGTAGCGATTTATGAGATGACTCACACCACCATGTAGCGATATATAGATAGAAAGCGATTTGCAGGTATCATTGTGTAACGATTTACACAGTGTAGCAAATGGATCACGAACACGATTTGCCACAAGAAGGAATTAACACAGTTTGGTCATATTAGACCTACATCCATGACAAACACTCTCGCTCTCTTTTTTCTTATTTTTGAATCATCAGAGATACAATATTTATAATACACAACATATAACTAACTTGAAAAAAACCATAACAGTGCGATATACAGTTTTCATAACCAACTTGATACGCAGAGATATTTTATTTATCCGTCGAGATCAGATCCCGTAAATCAAAGAGAGAGAGAGGAGAGAAGGGTTATCGCCAACAAGCATCTTTTGAAGTGGCTTCAGTGGTGTTCATCTCAGACATGAATGGGCTTTAGTACATTAATATAGGAAAGTTGGGATGTTAGCCTGCAACTAAGTACCCACCCCATTTTAATTACTTTCCATCTCAAAGAGAAACAACAATGTGGGGCATTATCATCGTTAATACTATTGATGGGAAAATAATTGGCAATTGGTGGTAACCGACGGAGCATTATTAATGTTGGGAATGTCCCGCATGGCTTTAAATCATGGAGGGAAACAAGGGAATTTTAGTAGTATAGACACACACACCGCTCATCTGATGATCGGACAGAGTACGTTGCAAGGTACATGAAACAGTCACTGAGTGACATGCATCTAGTAGTAGATGGGGAGGGGGAGGAGAGGGTGGGGGTGTCAACGAGTCGGGTTTGGTTCGAACCCAGGTGGGACCGGACCTAGTGCCAATTTTTGGGTATGGTATCGGGTCCAGACCCGGGTCTAATCGGACCCACCATAAGAGAAACCATACCTAAACCCGATAAGAACTACATGAACCAGACCCGGGCCATACCCGGTAAAATAATATTTTTTATTATTTTTACATTGAAAAGTTGCGGGTCTTAATCAAAACTCGGGTCAGGCCTGGGTCTGGTATGAAATTTCACAAACTATACCCAGATCCATGTATTTATCGAACCTTCGAGTTCGGGTATTAATCAGGTCTTCTTATTTATCACCATACCCAGGAATGGTGATAAATAAGAAGGCCTGATTAATACCCGGATTGGGTCGGGTCATTGCATGACATCAAGTGATTGGACTAAGTACCTTTTCAAACACACACACACACACACACACACATTGAGGGGAGGGTGGTGTATGTTCGCCCCCGATGATTCACTGAATCACACGTCTGTGTTCGGGGGGTCGAATGAGCGCCATGTATTCATGCACATGGGGCTCGTATGCCCGTGTATGTTGACATACCTTTGCATCGAACTCTGGTGCTGTTGCAAAGACTTAGTCACCCTTGCTTTTCTTGCCCTGAAATGACAGTTCGAGGAAATGACAAAAATATCCTCCATTCAAAAGCTGTGAAACGACCGTTCGAGAAAAGGACAAAAAAGGACAAAAAAGTCCTTCATCCAGAAAGTTTGAGGAAATGACAAAAATATCCTCCATTCAAGAGTTCTGAAACTCCGGATCGAGAAACGGACAAAAAAGTCCTCCATCCAAAAAGTTTGATGTTAACCATTTAAAGTGGAGACATTCCCTATTCATTAAACTCCTGCGCCATCTGCTGTAACAGTAGCTCCCATTATCAACCCAAACTTTGCCTTTGTCTCCAGTCGAGTTTTCCACCTTGTTTTTTATCTTGTTTTACAACACATTGTCGCCTTCTCGTGCCTGCCTTGTGTTACAAAACATTACTGTGTCTTCTCTTAATTTTTGTTGTCGTTAGGCATCATGGAAGAAAGCAATGATGCACAAACATTCCAACCAATGCCATTAAGGCAGCGTGAGTAGCTTTTCATCTCATCATGCTATCGACGAAGAAGGCATGTCGTCTGGTGTGCCATTAAGGCATTGTTTGGTTATTGCAGGTAGATCATGTCCTTACGATGGTTGGAAACTTATCGATATTTGTAAGACGCTGGGACCTGTTGACAAGAATGCTTGTTTACAAATACTAGGAAGGGCCTCTACCCCATCAGGTATCCTACATTAACTCATTATATGCATTGTATCGATTTGTTTGCTATTATGCTCAATTTCTTTCTTATCGATTTGTAATTTATTGTGTGATATATTTATCGACCTTTTAGATAGTATGGTTTTGATTGTCGAGTTGTAAGTTATTATGTTGAACTGCCGTATCGATTTTCAATATCTTACAAATCGATATGTATATCGATTTGTAAGATATTATATGTTATGTAATATGTATTTCTAAGATATTTGTACACAGACTTTGAAAACGTGTGCGTGCAGAAACACATCGTTACTTGCATGGGGGGGGGGGGGGGGGGATTTTCGCAAGCATGTCGCTGCTCTCTCAGCGACTTCTATTGGACTCGCTTTTGAGCCTAGTGGATGTAATGAGAGCGTTATCGTCAACACACATGTATGACATGTATATTACAATTGGCATGGTAAGCGACAACTCAATGCTCAGTATAAGCAAACATCAAACCGCACTTGCTTTGATACTGTCATTCATTAAATCGTTGTTTTGATTTGCTTAACCTTATCGGTATCCGTTGTTATATGCATCCTGATTAAATTGTAGTAAACGTATACGCTTGCTAACACAAATTGATATATTTCTTACAAAACATTCCACTATCTTCTCTTCTTTTTCGTTGCTGGTAGGCATTATGGAAGAAAGCAATGATTCGCAAACATTCCAACCAGTGCCATTAAGGCGGCGTGAGTAGCTTTCCATCTCATCATGCTATCGAGAAAGAAGGCATGTCGTGTTGTGTGCCATTAAGGCATTGTTTGTTTATTGCAGGTAGATCTTGTTATTTCGATGGTTGGAAACTTATCGATATTTGTAAGACGCTGGGACCTATTGACAAGAATGCTTGTTTACAAATGCTAGGAAGGGCCTCTACCCCATCAGGTATCCTACATTAACTCATTATATGCATTGTATCTCAAACCCCTGTATTAGTAACATACTTCCATTTTTGTGAGATACATTTTTGTTAGTTAATATCGATTTGTTTGCTATTTTGCTGCAAACACAGATTGATATATTGCTCAAAACATTGTTGAGCTTATCATCAGGTTGTAATAAAGATGATGTAGCTCAATCAATTGAAAGATCTGGAGAATTGAATATCTATACTATTGACGCAACCGAAGAATTGAACATCTGCACTAATGATGCACATGAAAAGAAGGGTGCAGTCATTAGACCCACTCTTGACTTGAATGTTCCAGTAGAAGAAATGCAATTCAATAATGAGGTAGACTACCATGACAATACACATAATAAAAGTGTAGGCACCGGGAATGTACATGGAAGTACACTTGACTTGAATGTTACAGTAGAAGAAATGCAAGTCAATAATGAGGCAGATTTTGATGTCAGTACACACAATAAAAGCGTCTGAACTGAGAATGTACATGGAATTACACTTGACTCTGTTCCTGTAGATGGAATGCAGTTTAATAATGAGGAAGCTGCATATAAATTTTACAATGATTATGCCTTAAAAGTTGGCTTCAGTGTGAGAAGGTTTTTCTGGTCAAAAAATGCACAGGGTGTCGTGGTTAGAAAGACATATGTTTGTTCCAAGCAAGGTTGGAAGAAATCAATGGGAAATCCAACAAGGAGCATGCTAGAATCAAGATGTGGATGTCAAGCGAGAATGGTTTTGAGAAGACATCTGAATGGGAAATTTGTCATGCGTACTTTAATCAGTGATCATAATCATGAGTTATCTGCATCATTTATGACTCCTATGCTAAGGTCACATCGTAAAATAACTGTAGTGCATGCTGCAATGGCTGAAATAACCGATAGCGCCGGCATTGCACCAAGGAAGACATACAATTTGTTTACCCGCATGGATGGTGGTCGCGAAAATGTGTCATTCACAACTTTGGATCTAAGAAACCACTTTAGAATGAAGATGACAGAAAATATGAAAAATGGAGAAATATGTTCTTTGGTTCATTACTTACAAAATAAATCAAACAATGAACATGGTTTCTTT
This sequence comes from Nuphar pumila, assembly GCF_984573655.1. Taxonomy (NCBI): domain Eukaryota; kingdom Viridiplantae; phylum Streptophyta; class Magnoliopsida; order Nymphaeales; family Nymphaeaceae; genus Nuphar; species Nuphar pumila. The sequence continues at coordinate 109,047,058 of NC_143255.1, read as the reverse complement.
AGTGCAATGCAAGTGGACGAAGATGGATATGCTGTGAATATGTTTTGGGCAGATTCAAAGTCAAGAGTAGATTATGAATTCTTCAATGATGTGCTTATGTTTGATACTACAGTAAAGATTAATACTGAACAATGGCCATTTGCGCAGTTTGTCGGAGTGAACCATCACGCACAGAGTTGTATATTAGGTGGGGCGTTTTTGTATGACCAGACCAAGGAAAGCTTTGAGTGGTTGTTCAGAGTATTTACACAGGCAATGAACGAGAAGCATCCTGAAACTGTACTTACAGATGGTGATCACACAATTGCGGCTGCAGTGCTTCATGTGTGGCTAGATGCACATCATCGCCTGTGTTTGTGGCATATCTTTCAAAATGCAGCAAAGAACATAGGACACATATTTAATCAGAATACAGGGTTTGACAAAAAGTTTACAAGGTGTGTACTTCATAGCGTAGACGAGGTCACCTTTAAGTCAAATTGGGAGCAAATGATTAAGACATATGACCTTATTGACTGTCTGTGGTTAAAAAATTTATATGCAGAAAAAGAGAAGTGGGCATTGGCATATGGAAGACAATACTTTTGTGCAGGTATGATAAGCACACAAAGAGTTGAATCTATGCATGCCACGCTGAAAAAAACCCTGTATTCATGTTTAACAATATTTCGTTTTATGGAACAATATGATTTATTTGTAGACGGTCTAAGACAGAATGAGCTTGAACAAGACGTGAAATGCTTCAATACACGACCTTTAACTCTTGGCATGAAAATATTGATGCGACCTGCAGCTCTGTATACACTAATTGTATTTGAATGAATCAAGAAAGAGGTGTTACATGTCATGAATTGCAAAATAGAAGGACTCGTGCAAACCGAGAATATGCACAAATACCATATTTTATGGCAGGGCGAAAACCATCACGAAAGGCAAGAAGCACATGTCACGTACAATGTTGACAACGGAAGAATTGGATGTTCATGCAAAATGTATGAATTCAAAGGTATTCTATGTTGTCATGCATTAAAGGCACTCAATCAAGAGAAGATACAAGAAATACCTGAGTCTTACGTAATGCGAAGATGAAAGAGACGCGCAAAGATTGAAATGCTCGTTATTGACAATGCAAGTAAATCTGGTGTTGACCAGAAGTGCCACATAGCCTCTCGTTACCAACAATTGTGTAGGTCATTCATGCATGTTGCTGATTTGGCATCGAGAAGTGAAGAATGCTATGTATCTATGAGAAAAGCTGCAATGGAGTTACTTGAAAACGTGAAGTCAATTCACCTTAAGTCCGTTGCAGCGAATGAATACCAGTCGAAGATAATGGGATCAAACAGCGTAGGTAAAAATCATGTTTCGCTTGACACTCCCGAGAAGTTGCGCCGAAGCGTAAACATTATCTTCAACAAGTCAGTAGTGAACGTTGTTGATTATGATGGACATATTCATGAAGCGCAGGGTATCAAAAGAAAACCTGCCTCTGATCGCAGTCGTCGGAGGGCAAAGGGTGCACTAGAATTGGTTGGCAAGAAAAGGACTAAGAAACAACCAACCTGTAATAAAAAAAAACAAAGCCCTTCGAATAAACAGGTATGTAAGACATTATATTGCTTCCCATTACGTGAAGCCTGTCAATATCTAACTTGTGTAATGTCCAACATGCAGCAATACCCTACAGAAGTACCAGCAAACATTGAAACGTCCATTCCTCCCGACCAGATTTCCGACAAGGATCGCTTCAGTTTTACAAGTCTATTGGTATGTAATCAATGTGGTGAGGAGGTATGCATTTCTTGTGAAACTTAATGCAGTGTCTTATATTTTCTCTATCATGACAGGCTCTGATGCATTCGACAGATGGGTATGGGATGCAGGAATCTCGTGTGGGCTATTAGTTTAGTTGTCATGCCTCTTTGCATGACCCGATTTCAACATTGTCGGATTTGTTACGAGTTTATAGTGATTTGTCATCGACGACTTGCGATCCGTGCTTGTATTTTTGCTTAAATTGATAGATAACGATTTGTGGCTATCGTTGTAGTGGTCGGCGGAGGTGGTTTGCATGACCCGATTTCAACATTGTCGGATTTGTTACGAGTTTATAGTGATTTGTCATCGACGACTTGCGGTCCGTGCTTGTATTTTTGCTTAAATCGATAGATAGCGATTTGTGGTTATCGTTGTGGCTAACGAACGCATCACCGGCGATTTGTGGTTATCGTTGAATAGCGATATGTGGCATCGCAACATAGTGATTTGTGGGTATTGTTCGAATGTCAATCTAAGCGGGCTGAGAAAGGTTGTTCAAGTAAGTTTTTATGGGGCATTGATCAAGGTTGTGATTCATTTTATGCTCTGAGTAAGCTATCACCACGCAGGTGAAATCCTACTTAGATCACAAAATGAAGCGCAACCTTGATCAACGCCCAAATAAAACTTAATTGAACAGCCCTTCGCTTCCCGCTTAGATTGACAGTCGAACAATACCCCCAAATCATTATGTTGCGATGCCAAATATCGTTATTCAACGATAACCAAAAAATTGGCATTCAGTGATGTCATGAATTGACTTCCTGCAGAAGCCACAAATCGCTATCTATCGATTTAAGCAAAAATACAAGCACGGACCGCAAGTCGTCGATGACAAATCACTATAAACTCGTAACAAATCCGACAATGTTGAAATCGGGTCATGAAAAAAGGCATGACAACTAAACTAATAGCCCACACGAGATTCCTGTCCAGCTGACAGCACAATCGCTTTCCCGCAATAACCACAACTGGCTATGCAGCGAATACGAAGTCTACTTACGCAGCTCCAAGCGATAAGCACTAATCGAAGCTTACATTTCAATGACGCCATTCCTGGATGAAGAGAGATCAACCATGGAACAAAGAAGGAATTTCGGTCAATTTACCGACGTTAGTTGGTAAAGCTATGACGTAGCGTCGATTCAACTTCTTTTGCAGCAATTCTTTCGTGTTCCCAACACCTCCATTTTTTATATTGTGAAAACTTTTAGCCATATGTTGTAAATAAAAGGCTAATCAATGTGTCTTTTCTCTTCCTCACTTCATTTTTTAAGAGGTAAGTAAACCTCTTCATCTGTTACAGGGGGAGCCTTGTTCGCTTTAACAGTGGAAGTGCAAGTGTGAGTGATACTCCACAATTTCTCACAATCGCTTTGGAGTTCTTAACGTGGGATCGTTCAGATACCTCAGGTTTTTATCAACAAACGTTCATTATCGCTTTATACTAGTATCGTTTAACACCGCAATTCGGTGTTGACTAATGCCGTTTACAAAGGTTGAGTATTACAGCACAAATCGCTTTCCGCGATAACCACAACTCGCTATGCAGCGAATATGTAGTCGAATTACGCAATTCCAACCGATGGACATACACCGCAATTCGGTGTTGACTAACACCGTTTACAAAGGCCGAGTATTACAGCACAAATCGCTTTCCGCGATAACCACAACTCGCTATGCAGCGAATATGTAGTCGAATTACGCAATTCCAACCGATGGCCATAAATTTTGGATTTGTTGTACATTATTCATTGATCATGTTGGTTGAGCAGTAGATCTTTTGGGTCATAAATAGTCGCACAAGTACTCGACGGTGTGATTATCTTATACTTCGTGAACCAACAACAATCAAACCGACGGTTCCTTCATAAACGTGGACTTCCTCCCCCGAACGTAGAAAATTGTGGTCAGTGAGGCAGACGAAGACAGCTACACGACCAACAATGGCGAATCATGCGTATATTGTCTTCACATCGTCTCCATTTTCAACAAAATCCGTCTCTTTCATGCATCCATTTGTGATTTGTATAATGTATTTTTCATATCGTTCATTGCAATGTCCTTATTCATTTCAGTAGAACATCCACCGACGAAGTTGGGCGAAAACTTAGTCAATCACTCCTGGAGGACATCAAACGAATGCGCAATGAATTCTCACAATGCAACATGATCAATAATTTTGTTCGTATGAAACTAGTAGGAGTTGTCTATATACGTAAGTCATGTGTACGTGCGTTAACAACACCATATTTTCTGCAAACAGACTATATCTGATTTCGTCAGTTATATTAAAAGCAACGCACCAAGCCAGACTATAAGCATCGTCAGCCCGTATTTCATGGTATATCAGTTGTATTTTATGTTGCTTTTGGTTATTGATTAAGTCTGATTGATTCGTATGTTAATGTTGTTGTTAGCAATGTTTCAGTATGCAAACGATCTTACGTCGTTTGCCATACTCCAGTGGATTTAAAGACGACCTACCTTATTGGGTTAACAGTAATCATTGCAGAGACCTTTTGTCAAGTGAAAAGGTAAGCAAACAAACCTAGAGTGCAAGGTTACAACATGACAGTGCTAACAACATTTTTTTGATCCATTTGCAGATATTGATTCCTACACTCTGGCAATCAGAAAAGCATTGGATCTTATATGTGATGGATTTACACGAAAAACAACTTTGGTGTTACAATTCGTTGGAAGTTGACAGTGGTTTACGGCTAGACATTTCCCATCTCGTAAGATTCCATCTATATGAGTATTGTATCCTGTACTGGGGTCGTGAATTTACTTTGGGTCGCATTATTCTCAGATCGGTTTCGTCAAAGCCATTTTGGGAGTCGAAGTTAGCGAGTGGATCTATCGCACGGCATACCATGCTCCATTACAAGATAATGGCGTTGATTGTGGCGTATTTGTAATGAAGTACATTGAAGCGATATACAATGGTGCAAAACCCTGTTTTGACGTTGTATGCCATTTCTTGTCATCTGTTATTAGTGATTAAATGCATGTCTATTGGTTCCACATTATAATTTGTTTTTGCAGGTTGATATACCTGGATTCCGCGAATAACTCTGCCAAATATTGACGTCCTTCCTAATTGCGGAGGCAAAACAAACAGAGCCGCCACGAGGATGTAAAAGGCAGCGACCAGCGGTGCCCAACACGCATGATTGACAGTCGCAGAATTAGATTGCAATGTATTCAATGAACGAAGCCTTGTAATGTTCGAAATGCTAATAGTCAACATCGTTATGAAATGTTTGATGTGTAAACATCGCCTTATTGCTGACACACACAGAATGAAAATCACAGAAGAGACTCGAGATGAATGCGGTGAACAAGAGCCAATAATGTCGATTTTGTAATTACAAATAGTACACAGCAATAAGACGGGTTTGTTGTTCAGAAATGGTGGTCTAACGTCAGCTTCACTACTACTACTACCATGAAATCATGTGTAAGAATTTGTAATTTTTTTTTAATTTGAAACGACTTTTACTTTAATTATGATATTGCATACATATGAAAAAAGTTTACACGGATACAACAACTGCGTCGAAGCGCCTTACACTCGATTTAAGAACAAGTCGCTTTTGCAGGAATTGTCGGTTTGTTGGTTCCTTATTCGCGAAGCAAAATGGACACATCCTTAACCTGTGCGATGTGTCATTCAAATATTAATGAAACGTCCTATCACCCTCCGTCAGTTTTCAAATAAATACGACAGTTTTAATAAACAAAGAGCAAATCTCAAATAAAATACCCTCTGCATTAATGAATTTGAACAATGGCATGTCAGAGAGTGATTCTCAAAACTAATCAATGTGATGGGACCTGGTAGTTCAAATCACGGTAGCACATAGCGGGTGGGTTTTATTGTAGAAATATTTTTTGGTCTTATATAAAACCACAACTTTGTTCAGAGCGAACATTACGTGCCTTTGTTACTAGGAATCACGGTAATCCATTTCCACACTTTTCGTTCACGGGATGCGAGTTATACAACGTTTTCGGAACAACAACAAAATATCTTCTGTTGTACAGTATTTTCAATTACCGAAGACCAGCATTACCAGGATTGGTTAAGCGCATACAACACAAAACTATGTCTCTATACGATTTAGTTTTCGTAGATGAACAATACAACGATTTACAAGAGTGTGTTGTAATGTTCAAATTATATTTCAACGAAGACATATTTACAATATTTGTAGTCCTACAAAATTTACCTACTGGAAGATGAACCCCCGTCAACGGAACCGGGTTAGATGAACCCCCGTCACCGGAACGACTGCTCCTCTGAAACCTCCTCCTCGCGAGAGGAAGAGGATACGGTGGAGCTTCTGATGGTCACCCTCGGCGCGGCGATCGCGTCCCTCGCCACCGCTGACGACTGCAAATTAAGTGTCTGCGACTGCACCATCGGCAGCTCCACGTCAGCCAACTCCACCTCCACCTCTGTCGACCGCTCCTCACCATGTTGCGACTGCACCGCCGTAGTTGGGCGAGAACGGTGATGGCGGAGCTCGTTAGGTTGTACAGAGAGAGCAATCGATAGGTTTCATGTTACATATTTTGTCTCTCGTTCTTTTTGAACTCAATCAAATTTCCGCACATTTTCTGTATATCTTCCTGCAACAAAAATGTGAAACCAACTTCTTCTCCTTTGTATATTGCTTCAATGTGCTTCATTACGAATATACCACAATCGAACCCATTACTTTGTACAAGAGCATTGTCAGTACAGAGCAACATCCACTCGGCAATGTCGACACCCAAACAGTCCTTCAGGAATTCTGCCTGTGATAAAGGGAAAATATAGTACAGTTCGGTCCACCACAAATAGCTACGCTTCACCTATGGGCAGAAGTTTACCAAATGCATAGCGTCACGTTCTACACCACTGTGGCAGTCCAATGAGTTGTAGCACCATAGTTGTTTTTCCACAAAATTCATCTCGTATAAGACCCAATGTTCTGGATTTTGCCACAGCGTAGGAAGTAAAATCTGTGAATCGATACAATAATTTATAATTCCATAGACAGATCCTGATGGGGATGTAACGACTAAACCTTGGAGAAGAGGTTTGTTAACTTACCTTATCAAAATTCGCAAAGTCTACGAACTCTTCATCGTTGTTCCAATAAGGTAGTGCATCTGCGAATCCACTGGTGTATGGCTTTCGCCGGATGTACATCTGTTGTACGTAATAGTAAGGTTTAACCACCAAGAAAAGTGAGTAAGTAATAAAAGCAATTAAAACAATGACAGGCCAGACATACCATGAAATAAGGGGTGATGATGCGTACTGCATTGCTCGTTGCGTTGCTTTGAATATAATTGACAAAATCACATATTGTCTGGTTGCAAAAATTTACAAACTTCAGAACATACAAACCGAAGACCTAGTAAATGATCGTGGTTGCGTACGTATAAAATTACTGATAGTGTTCTCGTCTGCAAATTCATCTTGCATCTCCTCGATGTAATCTAGGACCTCCTTAGGGAGTTGCCTCCCACCCTTATCTGTGGATGTTGCACTGAGTGCACCATGAGCGTAGTATTCAGAATTCGCCATTGAAATTATTTTCTACAGTAAACAACAAAAGACAAAATACGACATAAAAAGGCAAAAATATATGTCTTAAGCGCTAAAGCTGGTACTGTGGGAGTGGTTGTCTTCTTTGACGGCGTCGTGGCTGGTCGTATTGCTCCCATCGTGCTCTCCTATGGCGCCATGACTGGTCGTATTGCTCCAATCGTCCTCTCCTTTGGTGCCATGCATGGTCGTACTACTCCCATCATCCTCTTCTTCGGCGTCATGCCTGGTCGTATTGCTCCCATAGTCTTCTTCTTCGGCGCCATGCCTGGACAAAGATATTGATGCCACCTTTGCAACGTAGATACGGAATCGACGTCGTCAGTCAAATATAAAGGAAACGTCCTTTAACATGCCGCCCTTTTTCGAAAACCGCCCGCAAACTTGATGATTGCATTTTAAATAATTAATAATACGTCATTTCACAAGCCGCCCTTGCTCAATAAACGCTTGCAAATTAAATTATTGTGTTTTAAATAATACAAAATACATCTTTTCCCATGCTGCCCTTTTTCGAAAACAACCCGCTAATTAAATGATTTCGTTTTAAATAATTAAAAACCATCGTTTCGAATACCGCCCTTTATCAAAGACAACCCGCAACTTAAATAATTGAGTTTTAAATAATTAAAAAATCATCGTTTCGACTTCATATTATAACAATGGTTGAATGGGAGATTGACTCGACCCGAACAAACCCGTTTTCCAGGTATGAATAATCTTTGACGATTACTCAATTGATTATCAAACATGGATACAGGGATATATTCATGCCACATATCTTAGCCGTTGTCGGTTTTTTAACAACGTTCATTGTCGCTTTATACTAGTATCATTTAACACCGCAAATCCTTGTTGACTTACAACGTTTACAAAGGGACAAGCCATTGTCGTTTGCGTTGTTGACCTCATGAATTGAAATCCTATTTCGCGGTTTGAATTGAAGGTGTCCCCGCAAATGAGCGATTTCTGACAGAGAACAATATCGTACCGATTTTGGCTGGCTGGCATCCTATTGCGCGATTGCACTTTACTTACAACTTACTTATGATCATCAGTAGAGATTTATGAGCATCAATCTTCTCTGATCGCTATTCACTGATGTCATTTACGATGTCAGAACTCGTTAAATTATTATTCACGGCCTCGATCACAAATCCTTTTTGCGATGTATTTTCGAGGGGGAGACAAATACAGCGATTGTTGGGCAGAAATGCTCTATCATAACGATGGCGACCTTATTCAATGCCACACATTCTGAACAACAGACATCTATTTTTTATTAAAATTTATTTATTTACGAGATCCACAGACGAAACGTGTTTGTTACATGTAATAATAAAGAATTAAACAATAAAAGAATGTCAAGTTACGGCAATTAATTATACAATTACAACAAATAGCTATCGTGATAAAAAAGAATGCTCAGGGTTTATTACTAGGCACTTGACGAATCAGATGAAATATCATACACTTGTCTCTCTGTTTTTATTGGTGGATCATCTATCCTGGGTGGCCTCTGGGTTGCGTGCATCTTACTAAAAAAGCTGGTCATCATCTCCACAACTGAGTTCAATTGTATCCCCATATTGCTAACTTCTGTCCTTAATTTCTTATTCTCCCTCTCCATAAAATCAAACCTTGCGACAAAGACAATGTGCTCTTTTGTAGCATTTGTTCGCTCCTCATCGCGCTTTGTTACTGAGGGAATCGTTGTTGTAGCAGAAGAGAGACGACGTTTTGGTTGTAGAGGCTGAGCTGCAACATGAGAGGGGGCAGTTGGGATGCATGGGTTCCCAATTTTATCAATCGACAGATTTCGGCGCATTGGTTCCCAATAGCGTTCGAAATAGAAGAGATCAAATTGTCGTCCGTTAGAATCATACGATACGGCATGGACACCACCCGAGTTCCAAATGAATAATTCGTCCATGTAGCATTCGCGCCAATTCACGTTCCTGCACCCACCACTATTCATCTTTCTTCTTACTTCCAAAGGCATATTTGGGATGGACTGCTCTAAGCCAGATTGTAGGAGAACTCGACTACCATGCTGCAACTCGACTTCATAATTGCAAAACAGCCACAAATCGCGGTCAGACAATCTAGCAGCCTCTGCAACAAGGTCTTGGTCATCGACCTCCCAATTTCCATAAGGTCTCCACAAAACCTGTATATTGGTAATTGTTTTTAATAACGAGTGACAAATATATTATAATTTACTTAAGCATGATATGGCAACAACAATATGTACCACAGAAAACATTCCTGCAATGATGATTACTTAAGAATGCTAAACATTACAACGATTTATAATACTCAATGATAAGTAAACAATTTTAGAACGTTTACCTCATTCAGTTGCAGCTCATCTAAAATGGACTTAGCATTATGTACTGTGACGTTTATTCTAGCCCAGCGACTGATCTTTGGAAAACAACAACTCGCAGGGGCAGCACGTGGACGCAATGGGATAATATGTTCTCACGCCCAAACCTAACAAAAACAATATTATTAGTAACAATACAACCTTCAATGAAATTAGTCTACAATTACTAACTATGTAATCAACAAATACCTGAACAAATGGCCAAAATCCTCCAACTGTTTTCGTACTATTACTCGCATGGTAGAGTTGACTGTATAAGTGTGCGAGCATAGTGGCACCCCAGGCATAGTTGTCGACTCCGTCTAAGTCTGTCAGATACTGCAGCCACATGGAACTTATTCTCAAACCAGAACAGTCGGAAAATAATGTAAGACCAAAAAAATAAAGAAGAAAGCCACGCAACTCTTGGTCAGCTGTTTCAGATGCACAAGTAGCGGAGCGACCTTTCCATTTATTACGGAAAAATGAAACTTTCATTGATGTGGACATCATTCCACCAGAAATACATTGACTCTATTCGTCCATCGACATTCCTAAAAGGGCCATGCATTCTTCCCTTGCGTTATAGTTTGAATGTTGTAATAGGACAGCACTGCCATCGCACTTAAGGCCAGTGATCATCGCCACATCTTCTAGAGTCATGGTGATCTCAAAAGAATCAAACTGGAATGTGTTAGTCTTATCATTCCACTTATTTACCAGGTGGGTCATGGTATTCCAGCAAGTTTCAAAATATTGCTGGTCCAAAAGGGCACCGAAGTGCATATTTCATAATCGGTCCTTCTGATATGCACTCAGCTGACCATACCATGACAGAACTACAGGCCATTGACACCGGCCTCCGAGCTTTTCACATGGTACTCTACTTCTCCTGTGACCTCCTTGTAACAAAAAATAACATATTATTCATATCAATTGTCAATTAGTTCCATTTGTACTTATCAATACTATTCTACTAACCGCTATAAATAATATTGGTTGCACGCAGACTATCGCAGTAATCGCTATACATATTAATACCTAACACAGTAATCGTTGTACCAAAATCGCTAAACATATTATTAAATCTTCAAAGACAGGACGGATTTATTTACCTTGGTCACTCTTTTCTCCTATTTTCTCTCCAACCTAGGCCTTTCTGGTGGGTCCACTGCCTCCAACTGTCTTTCCCTTTCCTTCACTACCGGATCCACCATCGCCTTACATTCTCTCTCCTTCTTTTTCTCGTCTTCCTTCTCCTTCCTTATTCTCGAGCTCCTTCTCCTTCCTTTCTCTCTCCTTCCTTTTCTCGACCTCCTTCTCCTTCCTTATTCTCTCCTTCTTTTTCTTATGCTCCTTCTCCTTCCTTTCTCTCTCCTTCCTTTCCTCGTCCTCCTTCTCCTTCCTTATTCTCTCCTTCCTTTTCTCGTGCTCCTTCTCTTTCCTTTCTCTCTCCTTCCTTTCTCTCTCCTTCCTTTCCTCGTCTTCCATCTCCTTCCTTTCTATCTGCTTTCGCTCCTCCTCCCTCTTCTTCCTTTCTCTCTGCTTTCTCTCCTCCTCCTTCTCCTTCCTTTCTCTCGCCTTTCTTGCCTCCTCCTTCTCCTTCCTTTTATCATCCTCCTTCTCCTTCCTTTCTCTCTCCTTCTGCGCCTTCTCCTTCCTTTCTCTCTCCTTTTTCGCCTCCTCCTTCCTTTCTCTCTCTTTTTTTTCGTCCTCCTCCTTCTGTCGCCTTTCTTTCTCTTTCAAATATTGTTTCCTTCTTTTCAGCACTTCCTCCTTCTACTTCTTCCTTTCTCTTTCCTTTTCTTCCTCCTCCTCCTTCTCCTTCCGCCGTCTTTCTTTCTCTTCCAAGTCTTGTTTTCTTCTTTCCTGCACTTCATCCTCCTGCTTCTTCCTTTCTCTTTCATTTTCTTCCTCCTCCTCCTCCTCCTTCTCCTTCCGCCGCCTTTCTTCCTCCTGCTTCTTCCTTTCTCTTTCCTTTTCTTCCTCCTCCTCCTTCTCCTTCCGCCGCCTTTCTTCCTCTTCCAAGTCTTGTTTCCTTCTTTCCTGCACTTCCTCCTCCTGCTTCTTCCTTTCTCTTTCTTTTTCTTCCTCCTCATCCTTCTCCTTCTGTTGCCTTTCCTTCTTTTCCTCATCCTCCTTCTCCTGCCTTTGCATTTCCTTACCTTCCTCAAACTCCTTCTTCCTCCTTCGCCTTTCCTTTTCTTTCTCATCCTGAGTCTTATTCCGTTCTTCCTCCTCCTTATTCATTTGCCTTTGCCTCTCCTCCGCCTCCTTCAGTAGCTTTGCCTTGTTTCGCATTGCTTTATTCTCCAAGATCCAGTTATCTATTTGCGCCCTTAACCCCATCGTTACCTTGTTAAAATACCTTTGTCAATCCTCCTCATTCTTTTTTTGCCTTTCTCTCTGCTCTGTCATCTTCCTCCGCCTTCTCTTTTCATTCTCCTCCGTATTTCTTTGCTTTGCCTTCTTTTCGTCATCCTTCTTCTACATCTTTCGTTCTTCAGCATTCTTCCTTTGGTCCGCAACCTCCATATCTGAGGGATAATCCTCCGCATAATACAATTCCAAGGCTTTCTCTCTGTCTTCGTCGTTTCCAATCTTAAGTATATTTTGGTACCTCTCAAGAACCTTAGATAGATGAGACTGGTGGATCACTTCTCTAATACACAAACCATAGAATGACGGGGCATCTCTTCTCTGATGAGGCGCATACATTGCTAACCTGCACAACACATTAAACGATTATCATGATTACAAATCGTCGCAATATTTGGGTTCATAAGTACACATCTTTGTAAGATTTCTTAAACTTACAAGTCGTTGTATAAGAAGAAACCTACAGATTGAATAACGAAACCTTACACAAAACTCACCGAAACGATAAGATTTTGGATATTCCAACTATAGAGTAAACAATAGTAACAACTAATACGCAACAGAAGGTGGCAACGATGCTACGACTGCGCATAAGATGGAAACGGACTGCGCGTAAGACGGAAACGGATGCTCTGGAACAAAGGAAATGATGCTCTATTGTGCACAGATGAAAGCAAAGTATGCTTCGGTAGAGTTTTCTGCTTAGGGCGAGAATGGATTGTTTTGAACAATTTAAATCCTACAACATACAGCTTGCTGCATACGCAAACTTTGCGGAACGTTTTGGCGCGATAACGATGAAGGGCATTTTTGTCCTTTTCACAAACCGTCGATTCAGTTTTCTAGATAGAGGGCATTTATGTCCGTTCGAGGAAGAGGAAGACAATGGCAGTAAAGGGTACTTAAGTCTTTGCGACGGCACCACATTACGATGCAATATGATGCGGACACACATGGGGATACATGCCGGTCTGCATCTTATACATGGCGCTCTTTGGGAACACCCGAACATAAGATGGAGTACTAGCCCTATTCGGGGGGGGGGGGTAACATATAACCTGCTTCGCACATTGAGAGTTCGTCGATGACCATTAGATCTTCCATTTACCAAAGCTTCTAAAAAAGTTGAAAGCTGGCTTAAGGAGAAACTTGCTTCGGAAGCGCCAAACCATTTACTTCTTTTATGCTTCCAGAAATTTGTGAGAAGCTCTCTTCTTCCAATATAAAATTCCTAACTGTTATTTAGGTTAAAAATACACTTTCAATATTAAATACCATTTTTTAATCTTTTTGAGAAACTTTTTTGAAATTAATTTTTTATTGTAAAACCAACAAATGGTGGGTATTTTTGGACAAAAGGTTCAAGGACATAACTGAAAACATAGGTTTTATGTTTTCTTTTTGTCACTTATACTCACTCGAATTATTGCTTCTTATTTGCTTCCTCTTATGCTTTATAAATGCTTCATGCTTTATGTATATATTAAGGCATTTGTTAAACACTCGCTTCTCCTTCATGCTTCACATATCGCTTCTCGCATCCACTTCTTACTATGATAACTAAGCTACACACAATACTTTTTAGTAATGTTGACAAATTCATTTAAGTCTTTTCTACCACTAACAATTGTTACATAATATGGTGGTGCTCTTAGTTGTTATCAACAAAATTATTTTGGTTTATCTATAATTTATAAATAGGACACTTTATTTTACTGTTAAATAATTAATTCGCTACATCACCATTCAAAACTAAATGAATTATCAGTGCATTTCTTCAAATTACTAATGCTAACAGTTGTATACTTAACAAAGATAGCACTGTGGTGTCAAAAAGGATCCAGTCAATCCTAGCTGTCCAGCTGAAGCATCTGGATGGCTAGGATTAGTCTACACCTAGGTGAAAATGTGGACCAATCCTAGCCGTTGATAGGACGGGTTCCATCCTATGTCCATCCTAGCTGTCCAACTGAAGCATCTGGATGGCTAGGATTAGTCTGCATCCAGGTGAAAATGTGGACCAATCCTAGCCATTGATTGGAAGGCTAGGATTGAATGTAGGATGGAACCCATCCTATGTCAAAGGACAGTGTCCTTTCTCCCGTTGAGTTTCAAAACCAATGAGAGATTGCAAAAAAGTGATGAGTTTCTTTAATGCGGCACCAAAAGTAGCTCTTGACAAATCACAACAGCTATCTTGCGGGAGTGCTGGACCAATTGAAATGGGAAATTACGGATCGTGAGCGACGCAAATGGCCTGATCAAAACTTGGGATGGATTGAAAAAAACAGAGCTTTTATTGAAAGAACTCTAGAATTTCGAAAGATGGACCAACTTCTGCCGTTATCGACTTCTTTTTTCTGTTTTTAGTGCTAAAATTCTGTAGCAGGGTGATATCTCGTCACTCCTGCAATCGGTTTATTGCTTATCATTGCTTTAATGAATGAAGTTTCTCTAAAGAAAAAAAGTTTTTTTTTAATAGGTGAAACCGCAGTTGAGAATGACGTTATGGCTTATGGCCCATTACCAAGTGGTTAAATCCCTCGGCTGCCGACCCCATTGCCGACATGGTCTCTTGGGCTTGTGGCTGGCTGGATGAGGTGCAATCACTTTGCATATTTCTTATATGCTGCTGTACTTTAGCACCCTCCATCTTTTCCATACAGCTTGTCAGATGTGAGGCTCAACAGAAGATGATGAGTGCTCAGGTACAGAAGTACATTTGAAATGTGCAATGTGACTGCACCTGATCCCAATACGAGCTGTAGGCCCAAACGGCAGATGGTAGGTAATGAGGTGCAGGAGCACACTTACAGTGTGCAATCACATTGCGCCCGATCTCAATTCCATAGGTTGTTGGTTACGCAAGGAAGGTTATGCGTTACTACCTTACATGAGAAAGAAGGGCACATATAGTTTGATGGGCAGTCATTTTTATGGGTAGATGAAGGGCGAAGACGAGCGTTGGGCCCAACCGGTGGGAATGACGGGGCGATTTCAGTGTATTAAGAGCCTTTCTCTCTCTCAATAGAAAGGAAAGAAAAGCAGAACGACAAAAGGAGGCTCAGCACAGCAGCAGCCTGCCCTCTCCTGCCTGTGTTGATCGAAGGAAGAAGAAGGTGAGAGAGAGGAAGGAAAAGATCGAGAGATCTAGCTGCTACAAGAAGAGAAGTAAAATGGGTCACCACTCATGCTGCAACCAGCAGAAAGTCAAGAGAGGCCTCTGGTCGCCTGACGAAGATGAGAAGCTCATCCGTTACATCTCCACTAATGGCTATGGATGCTGGAGCGAGGTCCCTGAGAAAGCAGGTCTCTCTCTCTCTCTCTCTCTCTCTCTCTCTCTCTCTCTCTCTCTCTCTCTCTCTCTCTCTCTCTCTCATGTTAAATTACGATTCATAGCCATTTATGTTGATGAAATTGAACAACTCTCTCTCTCTCTCTCTCTCTCTCTCTCTCTCTCTCTCTCTCTCTCTCTGCGGGATGCAGTTGTTCTAAGGTTATCTCGATCTGTGCAGGCCTTCAAAGATGTGGGAAGAGTTGCAGGCTTAGATGGATCAACTATTTGAGGCCAGACATCAGGAGAGGAAGGTTTACCGCCGAAGAGGAGAACACAATAATTAGCCTTCACAATATTGTTGGCAACAGGTCTATTAATCTCAATACAACTACAAAACCCTACTTCTCTATAGAATCACATGGTGTGTGTGTGTGTGTGTGTGTGTCGCTTTTGATATCAACAAACCGTGGTGCAGATGGGCTCATATAGCAAGCCATTTGCCTGGGAGAACTGACAATGAAATAAAGAATTATTGGAACTCATGGATAAAGAAGAAGATCAAGAGGGCTAAGGAGACAACGGATGTTTCACCTGCAGTTGAGTTTGCACGGTCTGGTTATGTATCTGATCAATTAGATACAATGAAGCTGGATTCGAGTTCGACAAACAGAATCGATCGCGTTCTATCGATTAATAGTCCAGTTTTCATGTCCGGAGTTGATTTGTTGGATGGTTGTGGTGCAAGAGAACAGGAGTTACTTCATCAATATACTGGGCTTATTGCTGATAAATGGCAACCAAATTGCCAATTGCCCAATTCATTTCAACCGGCAGATGGGGTTGGTTCTAGCTATTTGACACCCTTAATGGAGGCATGGGAAGTGATGGGGAGGGACAATATTGACAGTATGAGGTTTAACATGGATGGAGCTGGTTCAGTGGAGGTGAAATCAAGTGGTATGGATGATTATGTAGGGATGGGGAGGGACAATATTGACAGTATGAGGTTTAACATGGATGGAGCTGGTTCAGTGGAGGTGAAATCAAGTGGTATGGATGATGATGTAGGGATGGGGAGTGAATGCCTTGGGAGGCAGCAGCATTACCCAAGTTTGCTTTTCTGGGAACATGTTGCTGGGCAGTTGAATGGTGAAGGGTTTCCACTGGTTTCATCCAATGTGAAGGCCCTGGCTGCTTCTTACAGATCCACCTCTTAATGCATCAGTAATTGGGGACCTTGTTTAATTCTTCTCTCATACCCATCCTCCCAACCTGAGTGATCATGAACACCATGCTCTCTCTCTCTCTCTCTCTCTCTCTCTCTCTCTCTCTCTCTCTCTCTCTCTCTCTCTCTCTCTCTCTCTCTGATGTGTTACAGTGTGTGATTTGCCTTTGAATTTCAAGTTCATATTGTAATAATTTGTGAGGAAACATCACAAACATGGATAGCATGTTATCCTGGTTTTTCATCATACATAAATAGATAAGCAACGTATTTTGCAGATGTCTACAAAAATTATGGGCTCTACGTGTACTTTGATCGACTGTTGCCATGTCTACTTGTTCTTTGGAGTATGAAACTTTTTTTTTGTTCCTTCTTTACATCTCATTGTAGGTCCATACTGAAGGCATGAACCAGTGGCATTATAGCTACTTCAAGTGCCGATAGGTTTCTCTTTTACTGTTCTAATTACCATCACAGTAGAAGTGGAAATAACAATTTCATCTTTTTAGTAGATGGATTTGAACTCATCAACAGCTTCTGAGGAACCACCACCGGATCGCCCGCGTGGCCAGTGGGGGCGGTTGTGAGAGTGCTAAGATGAAGGCGCCAGATCAAACCCCGCTTGTGCATGGTGTGTCCGTAGCTTTCAGAGGTGGGCCATGTAAGACAGAGTGGTCGTGAGGCCCGGCTTCGGCAAAGGTTCCTCATCAATAAAAATAAAAATAAACAGCTTCTAAGAAATCACCATGCCAAGGGGGTTGTGAGGGTGCTGAGATGAAGGCGGCAGATTAAACGCCGCTGGCTCATGGGTGTGTCCATGGCTTTATTTAAGAGGTGGGCCATGTAAGACAGAGTGGTCGTGGGGGCCAACTCGGAGGTTTTTCTCGCTTCCGCAACCCCTCGCAATAAGAAAACAACAACCAGAGCTTCTGAAGAATATTCAGATCTCAATTGTAATCAATGGGCCGGCGATCAAATGTGGTCAAGCTTCCTCTTGTGCATCAAGCAAATGGAACACCTAGGATTCCTTGTGGGGGCAAAACTTAACATCTTCAAGAGCAGATCTAGTACTCAGCTGAGTACCTTGCAAACTTATTCAGCTGACTGAATCGATACCATGCACCCTGCACTTGTCCTCCCAAATAGGTGTACGTACGTGTGGCATCTAGTGATTGGACCAAGTACCTTGCAATATACTCTCTTGGGATCTTTGGGTCTTCTTTATATCCTACAGAATTGCGAGAAAGAAACGTTGGGGACTATGTCACAGGGACACGTAATTTTGGGTGTGTGTCCTTGGTGACACGAGAGAATACACGCTCTGACACGCAGGCAAGGATGGCTATTGTTTTAGCATTTTTAATAATATTTGAATACTTTTTTTATTTGTTCAATGGAATACATTTTTTTACTATTAAAATATAAAAAAATAGTTTTTATTAATTAAAAGTTTAAAAATTCATATCTGCCTCGTGTCCTATTTTTCCAAAAAAAAATTGAACTTATAAGTCATTAGGTGTCCTCGTGTCCATGAATTTTTGTGATGCAGGCTGGGGATTCCTCATTTTGTTTTTACAATTTATTGGCAAGCTGGGGTTAGGCAGACCTCTGCCAGAGTACGAGATGAGGACTGTTACAAGCACGTTGGATCTGATCTGAAAACCAATCAGGTGGTTTGTCCTTTCAGATCCTAATCTCATATTGGAAGCACAGGTTTTTGTAATGCTCTAGCTACAAAATCACAATGCTTCTCTCAAGGGTGTTGGAGCCCCGAAAATCAAGATTTAGAAGTGCGTGTCCTTCAATCAACCACTTTGTATTACCCAACAATGTCATGCCAAGATGATTAATGTTGGGATCCAGGACCGCTTAAGTGATCCCTTATGTAACACCAGCCAATCACATGACTGAATTTTGAGTGGGTTCTGCATTCTGTTGTTGTGGGGCCATGAAATGCTGTCATGTGATGTGATTGGCTTGCATCATATAAAGAATCACTTAAGTGATCCCTGAATGGCAGTGGACCAGGGTGGGTGAGGGAGACGAGCCCAAAATTTTGCCCTCCATCCCTGCCTCCATCTCCACACTGACTTTGATTTTTACCTCCATCCCTGGTTTATTCCACGTTTCATGTACTTCATTCCTACACATTGCACCTGATCTCAATTTCTTCCAGTTTCCCTTTCAAAGACTAAATTGATTTGGGGTGACAACGGGGGGTGGCAATTGGTGGCTACAATATTATATTTTGGAGGTCAAGCAATGGGGGGTGACAGCAGAGTGAAGGGTATCGACCCAGGGGGTAAGAGAGTGAAAGAAATCGATCAGGGAGGATGGCCGCCATTAGTAACTGGGGGGGGGGAAATTACGATGATCCCACCTACCACTCTGAGAGCTCCATCTAATGAGGTTCAGATGAAAAGTCATGAATCTCCTACCCCATCGAATACGTCGTGGGTGCAATTCAGTGGTAGGAGGTTACAGCAAAGAGACTCTGAGTCCCCTTACAATCTTCGTGGCAGATGCTCAAAACCCTCAACCAAAGATCTGCATCCCAACTGACCATTATGCAAAGCTCTTCGAACCGTTGAAGTGGATAGCCATTTCCGGTTTTCTAGAGGATATGACAGACAGAAAGCTCTCCTACATATTCATGTTCGTGGCGCTGAATGAGCTATGACCACTGATGCCAGGGCACTCGCTAGCTATGCTCAGAGATGGCGTATTTCTGATCTGGATCCAAACTGAGGAGCAATATCGGTTTATTACCATAAGTGGTGCTTGGAGGGTGGCGGGACTCACCCTCGCTATGAATCGATGGAGGTCAGATTCACCTATCAAACTAGAGGTGCAGATCAAAATCCCTATTTGGTTTCAACTGCCGGATTTACCGCTTGAAATGTGGTCAGAATCCATCTTTATGGGTATTTCTGCTGCTTTGGGTGGGGAGTTCCTCAGAACTGATATGTATACGAAAACAAAAGAACGACGTCAATTTGCCCGAATTGCATGGAAGTTCCTCTTGACCTTGCGCCGAAGTCATCAATGACCATAGAGGTGGAGGGAGGCGGCTCGCACACACAGGAAGTCATTTATGAAAACTCAATTTGTTACTGTATAAGGTGTGGATCGATCAACCACGCCACAGTCTCCTATAATAAACACCCAAATCCTGCCTCTCAAACAGAAGAAGATTAGTCGCAGGTGTGGACAACGGTTAATGTCTCTAGTCGCTCCCGTCGATGATCGAACCAAGGGGAGAATAGGGAGGTCCTGTCTCAGGTGAACCAGAATGACAGGGGTGTGGAGGACCCAAAAGCGCAGGGGGTCCCCCATCATCCCGAAACAACCCGTGGCAGATATATTGGGAGATGTCGGTTCAAATCGGACCATTAGGGTTAACTCTAGAGATCACCCAAAGCAAGGGCCTCAACCACTAGTGGATGAGACGTCCAGAGGGAAGATTAAGGTGATGGGGCAGCCAAGACAGAGAGGGACACCCCCACAGATCCGATGAATCCAATCTGATATAAGAAAATACTGATAGTGTATGATGCAAAAGAGAGGTTACAAATGGTAACCGTAGGTCATGAGTCAGTGGGTGTGTGAAACTGTTTGGATTCCACTGTGTAGTTTCAAAAAGTAAGAAATAAATTTTGTGAGTTACTAGAGTCATGCATTAGTAATAGGAATAATGAGGTAGTGCCTATTAATTAGGAAGGAGTTATAAGTTTTTATTTATAAATAGTAGGTTTTGTGGCATGTACGAGTATAGTTTTCTTACCTTGTGTTAAAGGTTGTTAGTATTTATTTCTTCATTGTTAAGTTAATATTTTTGTAGTGTTGCTACGTGTCTTTGTTTTACTCCAACAAGTTTGGTATCAGAGCTCCAGGTTCGATTGAGCTGGGCGTGTTTGAGTATAGCAAAGATCATTGCCAAAGCCGAATCTTCAAGTTGGTTTATAATTTTGTGGTGTAATTCATGATGTCTAACGGTACAAATTTGAACTCTATAAATCTTTCACATACCTTGGTACTTATTTTTAATGGAGAAAACTATGAATTTTGGAGTATTAAGATGAATACGTTTTTCATCTCTCAAGATCTTTGGGATCTAGTTGAAAATGGTTTTGTAGAGACACAAAGCTCAAAAGCAACAAAAAAGGCAGCAAATGAATTAAAGAAGTTGCGTAAAAGGGATGTCAAAGACCTTCTCGTTTTGCAGCAAGTCGTGATTAAAAGTATTTTCTCTCGAATTGCGGCAGCCACCAAGTCGAATGAAGCATGAACTATTTTGAAGGAAGCCTATCATGGAGATAGTAAGGTAACAACTATAAAACTTCAAACACTTCGTAGAGATTTTGAAACCCTACTAATGAAAGAAAATGAGCTCGTGCAAGATTTCTTTTCTAGAATGTCTACTACCGTAAATCAAATGAGAACATTCAGAGAAATAATTGATGATAAAAAGGTAATAGAAAAAATCCTACGAAGTATGCCACAAAAGTTTAATTATGTCGTCACAGCTATAGAGAAATCTAAGGACATGAGTAATTATTCGATTAACGAATTAATGAGGTCTCTTTTGGCACATGAGGCTAGGTTGAATAGGTCAACCGAGAAAAGTACTAAACATGCATTTCAGGACAAGGTAGAAATTTTCAACAAGCAAGTGAGTGGTGAAGGTGCCTTAGAGAATAAATATGCAGGAAGAGGAAGAGGTAGATGAGGATGTCGTGGTCGTGGTCGTGGGAGATTTGAAATGTGTTGGCACAATGAAAGCAATCAAAGGCCAAGTTATAAAGACAAACAATGCTATTATTGTAAGAAGTACGGGCACGTGGAAGCAAGGTGTTGGGAGAAATCAAAGAAGCAGGTCAATGTCGCTGAAGAACAAGAACAAGGTAATCATTTCCTTGCTTAATTTGAAACAAGGTTAATAATATGTGGTTTCTAGATAGTGGTTGTAGTAACCACATGACTGGTGAAAAAAGACTTTTTTACAATATTGATGAGTCCATGAGAATGAATGTTCGGCTTGGAAACAACAAACAGGTGCAAAGTGAAGGCAAGGGAACTATTGAAGTTGATGTTAAATCAAGTAATAAAAGGATGATTCATGATGTTTATTATATAACTGGTTTATCATACAATTTATCGAGTGTTGGACAATTAATTGAGAATGGTTATGCACTTAACTTTTATGATAGAGTATGTGAAATTAGAAAAAGGAAAATAGACAGTGAACCTCTCATCAAAGTCAAGATGCCACCTAATAGAATGTTTTCTCTTGAATTTACACACGTGAATGATGTTGCCTTGATTGGCAAAGAAGATGAGTCTTCACATCTTTGGCACTTACGGTATGGCTATTTACACTATAATGGCCTGAAAATACTAAGAACCAAAAACCTGGTTTTGGGGTTGCCTAGTATAACATGCAGTGATGGAATTTGTGAAGGGTGTTTATATGGGAAGCAACATCGTTTGCCATTTCCCATCGAAAAGGCGTGGAGAGCCAGAAAGCCTCTTGAGTTAGTTCATGCAGACCTTTGTGGGCTCATGAACACTCCATCCTTAAACAATTATAGATATTTTTTATTGCTTACTGATGACTTTACTCGCATGAGTTGGTGTTTTTTCTCTTTAAAAAAGCAGAAGCATTTAAAAGGTTTCAGGAGTTCAAAGCTTGTGCAGAAAAGGATAGTGAGCATGTCATATAGTGTCTACGTACAGATAGAGGGGAGAATTTTTGTCTAATGATTTTGAAGATTTTTGCAAAAAGAATGAAATTCGCAAGCAGCTAACAATAAGGAAAATACAAGAGCAATACGGTGTAGCTGAGCGAAAAAATCGTACAGTTGTGGAAATGGCCAAGAGCATGCTAAGTGAAAAATGTCTCCCAAATGAATTTTGGGCTGAAGCAGTGAACAATGCAGTATACTTACTCAATATATCTCCAACAAAAGTGGTGTGTAACATGACTCCATATGAGGCGTGGTGGCAGCGAAAGCCAAATGTAAGTAATTTGAGAATTTTTTTTTGTATTGCTTATTCCTTGATTGATTATAGTGATCGTAGCAAGATGGATAAGAAAAGTGAGAAATGCATTTTTGTTGGTTATAGTGACACAACAAAGGGGTATCGATTATATAATCCAACATCTAAGAGTTTAATTATTCATCGTGATGTTATTTTTGATGAATTAAGCTCTTGAAATTGGAATCAATATGTAGATAGGTCAAAGATCGAGGTCGTTCCCCTTATATTTGATAAGACGTTGGAAGTCTCAACAAGTATGTCTCAAGACGATGGTGATACTATGGACACAGACTCACTACCTAAAAAGGTAAGATCCATAAAAGAAATTTATGAATCTTGTACTTTTGGCCTGTTGGTTGATGAACCTATGTGCTACGAGGATTCTAGTGGAAAATAAGAATGGGCAAGATCCATAGAAGAAGAAATGGTAGCCATTCAGAAAAATGATACTTGGGAACTTATAGATTTACCCACAGGTCAAAATGCTATTGGTGTGAAATGGGTTTACAAGGTTAAATATAATGTTGATAAGAGCGTGCAAAAATATAAAGCAAGGTTAGTCGTTAAGGGGTATGCTCAAGAATTTGGAGTAGATTTTTCAGAAACTTTTTCTCCTGTTGCATATTTTGAAACCGTTAGAATTATTTTGGCATTAGCAGCTCATATGAAATGGTCAATTTTTCAATTTGATGTAAAATCTGCATTTTTTAATGGGTTCTTGGAAGAAGAAGTCTATGTTTGCTAGCCACAAGGATTTATTGTTAAAGGGAAGGAGGAGAAGGTGTACAGGTTAAAAAAATATTTTATGGCCTTAAACAGGCACCATGAGCTTAGTACGGGAGATTGGACTCATACCTAATGCAAAGAGGATTTCACAGAAGTGAGAGTGAGCACACTTTGTATGTAAAAGGGTCAGGTATTGAATTGCTTATAGTCTGTGTTTATGTAGATGACATAATTTATACAGGCTCGTCAAATACACTTTTTGAAGAATTTAAAAAGGACATGATGCATGAATTTGAAATGTCAGATCTAGGGTTACACTATTTTCTTGGACTTCAAGTTCAACAAAGTGTTGATGGTATTTTTATTTCTCAAGAAAAGTATGCTTTAGACTTACTTGAGAAATTTAATATGGTGTCGTGCAAGCCATGTTCCACTCCCGTGAATACTAATGAGAAATTATCGATACACGATGGTACTATGAAGGCTGATGAACGAATGTATAGAAGCTTAGTTGGAAGGCTAATGTATCTTACTCAGACACGTCTATATATCGTGTTTTCAGTTGGCCTAATCTCAAGGTTTATGCAGTGTCCCACGATACATCATCTTGGAGTGGCAAAGTGGATCCTTTGTTATGTTCGAGCAACAACTAATTATGGGATTTGGTACCAATCAATTCCTGATTTCAAATTAACTGGTTTTTCTGACAGTGATTGGGTTGGTTTTGTAGATGACAGGAAAAGCACAAGTGGATTCATCTTTAATCTTGGATCAGGAGTCATGAAATGGATGTCAAAGAAGCAAGCAACATTGGCACTTTCATCATCAGAAGCAGAGTATGTTGTTGCGAATGCAATTGTATGTCAAGCTATTTAGATATGAAGAATTTTGGAGGACTTGCATCAAGAACAGACAAATGCAATAGAACTCTATTGTGACAACCAAGCAACCATTGTCATGACAAAGAATCTCGGGTTTCATGGGCGAACTAAGCATATTGAGTTGCGTCATCATTTTATTGTTGTTGATGGAGTTGTAGCAATGAAATATTGCTCTACAAGTGACCAAATTGTAGATGGATTTACAAAAGCACTTAGCTATTCAAAGTTTGTGAGATTCAGATCCACTTTAGGTGTATCGAGTTTTGCATAAGGAGGAGTGATAGTGTATGATGCAAAAAAAAGGTTATAAATGGTAACCGTAGGTCATGAGTTAGTGGGTGTGTAAAACGGTTTGGATTCCATGTTGTGTGTGTGGTTCCAAAAAGTAAGGAATAAATATTGTGAATTACTAGAGTCATGCATTAGTAATAGGAATAATGGGGTAGTGCTTAGGAATGAGTTATAAGTTTTTATCTATAAATAGTGGGTTTTGTGGCATTTACGCACGAGTGTAGTTTTCTCAAGTTGTGTTTTTACCTTGTGTTAAAGGTTGTTAGTATTTTTTTCTCCATTGTTAAGTTAATATTTTTTTAGTGTTGCTACGTGTGTCTTTGTTTTACTCCAACAAATACCTCTCATCCTCAACATGGAAGTCGAGAATCCTTGCAGCTCATGCTGGTTGCCGGTCAGGGTCATTCATGGAGGTCCACACAAAAAACGTGTAAAGGCCAAATAGAAATGCCTCTACTTCACGCTTCTGCTGATGTACGCCTATTTGGTTTCATTCTCTTTGTGGGTATCGAAGATGAATGAGTACCCTCCCTCCATTATGCCTCTGTGAAGGAAGAAATGGAGTGAGGAGGAAGAACGGACCATCATAGACATGTAGGCTGAGATGCTTGCCGATGGAACACTGGGTAGGATGAAGACCAGGGAGAATCTGTTCAGACCCATCGCTGCCCATGTGAATATGGTGCACCATGCCCATGACCCAATTGCCTTCCCTTGGCAGTGGACATGGAAGGATGTGTCCACCAAGGTGCAGAACATGAGGCATCAGTACTTGGGTGTCAAGCAGAAGATCAAGAAGAGCATGGTAGCTCCTGATCAGGGCGGTGCCGTCAGGCACGAAGAGTATGATTGGGTGGATGGCCTAACCCACGGGCCCAATTTTCTCAGATACAAGGATGTGGTTCCAGGACTTGATGACTCTGTTGATGGGGCAAATCAAGCTCTGGTGCCATGAATGATCAGATTCATTCTTTTCTGAATATTTTTTATGAGGGTTTTTTTTTTTTCATTATGGAAGGATAAGGGTTCCCACCCTCGAATGCCTTTACATGCGGCGATAGGGTATGACATATACCCGCTCCCGGAACCAGACTCTGTTTGTTACACCCACCCAAGGGAAGACACTTTCACTTGAAAGGGGGCCCAAGAAGGAAAGTGATTTCCCATAGGGGGACATGTGGAGCCATTTTGATAAGAAAGATGTCTTTTTGCATTTATTAAGTGTAGGAGTGTCAACGGGTCGGGTTTGGTTCAGACCCAGGTGAAACTAGACCTGACCCTGATTTTTTGGTATGATATCGGGTTTGAATCCGGATTTAATCGGTCCCAACATAAGAGAAACCATACGCAGACATGATAATAATAAGAATTACATGAATCAGACCCGGGCCATACCCAATAAAATAATATTTTTTTAATCATTTTTACATTGAAAATTTGTGGGTCTTAATCGGAACTTGGGCCGGGCCTGTGTCTGGTATAAAACTTCACAAACAATACCCGACTCCATGTATTAAATGGACCTTTGGGTCTGGACCTGGGTCTTAATCGGGTCTTCTTATTTATACCCAGACACTATAGGGTTTGGTAGGGGTCTGGTCCGTTTAAACCCGACCTGTTGGCACCCCTCATTATGTGGCTACATATTTCTCATGTTGTTGGTGGTTTCACCCACCTTGAGAAAGATGCCTATTTTTTTTTATGAAAGATGGCTTCTTTCATAGGAAAAGCATAAACAAATGCCCCCTTATAGGGCTGGTAACAAATGATCTGAGGGGTAGGTGACCCGTTTCCCAGAAAGGTTCCTTGTCAACATAAAAACTAAGCAACTATTAAAATAGACATTGTTTTATGGACCATATCAGCTCAAAATACATTCCGTTGGGTTTCGGCACTCGATCCAAATCCAACCCACTCACACCCCTATGTATGCCATAGTGAGGCAAAGTTCGATGCTGGAAGCCTGGAAACAGGCTGGACCTTTTAAATCTTACACAGATCCAGATCCAAATGGGTATGTTATGTAGGGCAACACGAGAAGAATGGTAAGGGCACTGATTTGAATCTGATCTAAATCTATGTCAAAATTGCCCAACCAGGTTCAGGACTGAGGTGTTCAGCTTTAGCAGTACCATGAACTCAACAATATTGCACCCATTTTTTGTGGGCATGGATCCATACTTGATCAACCTAGATTCCGCTCCTTAGTGGCCCTATTAAACATCGGTTGTGGCCATGATAGCTCAGCAGGACTTTCCAATGCAGCATGCAGATTGCAGACGTGCATACACGAGGACATATGACAAGGGTTCGACTCGCAATTTTTTGAAACCAACTCTTGAGGTGTGGAATGCATCAATTGCAGTGGAATCCAATTTTTTGAAAAGATTTTGACAATGTCACCAAGAAATGTGGACACGAGGACGTGTGACATGGGTTCTACTCGCAAGTTAATTTTTTTTTTTTGGAAAATATGACACGAGGACACACATTTTTTTTAATTTCTAATAAATTTAAAACTATTTTTTTGATATTTTAATGCTAAAATTGTATTTTTTATAAAAAAAATTTGTAAACCAATAAAAAGCGAACACATAATATTAAAGTATCATATGTCAGTGTCTATGTACACGTGTCTGTTAGTGTCACCAGGGACACGCCTCAATGTGGCATATATATAGGGGTGTCAATGGGTCGAGTTTGGTTTGGACCAGGTGGAATCAGACTTGGCCCCAATTTTTGGGTATGGTATCGCATCTGGACTCGGGTTAAATCACACCCACCGATAAAAACTACATCAACCAAACCTGGGCCATACCCGGTAAAACATTGTTTTTTTTATCATTTTTATATTAAAAAATTACGGGTCTTAATAGGAACTCGGGTCTGGTATAAAATTTCACAAACTATACCTGGGTCCATGTATTAATCAGACCTTCAGGTCCAGACCCAAGTCTTAATTGGGTTGTCTTATTTATCACCACACCCGGGCCATCTAGGGTTTGATACGGGTCAGGTCTGGGTAAACCCGACCCGTTGACACCCCTAGTGTCTAGGATTTTTACCAACATATCAAGGATTTCAATCATCAACATAGGATTCACAACAAAATAAAAACAAACAAAAGGTAAACAGATGCATTCGAATGATAAGGATATTTACATGAACAAAATAAGGGATGTTTACAAGAACCATGTGTGTGCGCACGTACACATAGACATTCATTAAGACGTGCGTGGATGGGGGCACATGCATGCAGATTGCAGACGTGCATGCACACATGCTCATAAAGACACACATCAATACAAACATTAATGGTGTTCCCTTGCGACTTATATTGTACAGTTGCGCTTAGAGTCTATTTTGCTTTTGTTGAGTCTGATGTAAGCTGCCCAGATCAGGTTTATCAATACCAAGAAGGGGCAGCCCGTATACTTGAATTGTAATCGTCTGCGGGCAAAATTGTGAATAAAGTAAATGTGTTGAGCTTTTTTTTGTTCCCCCTTGTTGTGATTGCAATTTTTCTCCCTCTATTCTCTCTTGCTCTGTTGCACTCTGATTACAAGCTTCCGTGATCGGCAAGCGAGCTGACAAATAGGTTTGCGGTGGTGAAGAAGGATCATCGTGTTGCGCTGACCCATTAAAGAAAATAGACCTGTGACAAGTGGTACCAGAGCCCGTTCTCATGCTGGTGAAGGGACTCCGAAGTCGGTGTCGACAAATACGGCGATAAGCTGTGATTTGTGAGCAAGACATCGTGGCGCCTTATCAAAATTTGTGCACCAGCAAAGGCAAGGCAGTTGTCGAAGCTGAGGAGATGGGTTCACCTCGGGGCCAAGAAGAGTTGGCTGCAACTGTTAACAAGCTGGTGAAAGATGTGACTTCACATAAGAAAGCGATTTCACGCGCATGTGAATCATTTAGTGGATTGAATGATGTGGTGGCGAGCCTGCAAGAACAGGTAAACTTACTAATGGGGCAGGTCACTTCGTTGACGACTACAATGACCGACTTGCAGACTGAAGTAGGGGAGATTCAGTTGAAAAACCGTACGTTGCAGCCGACGGTGACCCTAAATGACGGAAATGGTGAGAGGCCATCAATGATTGATGTGCCAAGACCCACAAAATTCAATGGTTCTCGCGATAGCAAGGCCATTGAAAACTTCTTGTTCCAAGTAGAAGACTACTTGGATATCCAGAATATGATCATTGAGGATCTGAGGATTAAGGTCGCAGCAACCTTACTTGTTGGAGATGCTATCGTTTGGTGGAGACGGAAGCACAACGACATGAAGAGGGGTCAATGCGTGATAGACACCTTTGACAACTTCAAAATGGAGTTGCGCAACTATTTCATGCCAAGAAACGCGCAGAGGCAGGCATACCAGATGGTTCATGAGCTCAAACACTGTGATTCGTTGCAATACTATGTCAGAACATTCCAGAAGCTTATGTTGGAGATACCTAACATGCTAGAAGACGACAAGCTCAATTGGTTCATTGTGAGACTTCAGCCATGGGCACAGTCTGAAGTACAAATGAGCAACCCTCATATTTTGAAAGATGCTTATGTGGCGGCCGAGCGCTTAGTTGACACTCAGCGCAAGCCTTTCACTCCATCCACCAAAATCGGGAAGAAACATGACCACAAAGGCAAGAAGAATGAGCGGCGCGATGATAAAGGTGAGGCATCAACACGCTATCAATCCAAAAAAAAACAGAACTTCACAAAGCATAACAACAGCAACAAGGGTGCAGTTGTGACATGTTGGTTCTGTGATGATAGACATATCGTGAGGCAGTGCCCAAAGTGTCTCGTGAAGGACGACGGGCAAGCCAATGCTGCACAGGAAGAATGCAGTGATACTGAATGCAGTGACACTGAGACAATGCAACCAAGGATAGGGGTCATGCGATCGATTAACGCAGCTAGAAGTTGCGCGGCTAAAAACATGCAGGTCAGTAAGAAACTTATGTACTTGAAAGTCATTATGAATGGAAAGTCTACTTCAGCAATGATAGACCTTGGGGTCACACACAACTTTGTCTCGCGGGAAGAGGTAGAGCGGTTGGACTTGAAGCCTGGGCCAAAGCAGAGGACCATCAAAATGGTAAACTCTAGGGTCAAGCATGTCCTTTGTGAAGAAAGAGATGTGGCTATTGAAGTGGGGATTTGGGTGGGTAAAGCCAACTTCTCTGTGGTGCTCCTGGACAATTTCAAGGTGATTTTGGGTATGAAGTTTTTGCGAAACCAGAATATTTAGATGCTGCCAAAGTTTAACACGTTGACGATCATGGGGTCAGACCTATCCCACACAGTGCAGTGCCTTACGCAGAAAGACAAGTCTTCAGTGCTATCGACAATGCAGTTGAAGAAGGGTGTCAAGCATGAAGAGCAGACATTCTTATTTGCAGTGCGCGCAGAAGAAGGGGAGGTAGAAGCAGCAGTGCCGCTGATCCCAGCCCTACTATTGGAGAAGTTTTGGGGGTGATGCCTTCAGAATTGCTGAAGCGTCTTCCACCATGACGTGAGGTCGACCACAAGATTGAGTTGACCCCGGTAGCGAAGCCTTCCGCAATGATTCCATACCGTATGGGGCCAGCTGAGTTGAAGAAGTTGTGCAGGCAGCTAGATGAGATGTTGGACACTGACATTGTTCGTCCATCGAAATCCCTATTTGGCACCCCAGTTATTTTTCAGATGAAACATGATGGCTTTAAACGGTTATGTGTGAATTAGTGTGCTTTGAACAAGGTCACAATAAAGAACAAGTACCCATTGCCCCTAATAGCAGACTTGTTCGATCAATTGGGCAGTGCTCGAGTCTTTTCAAAGCTAGCCTTGAGATCGGATTATTGGCAAATGAGGATTGCAGATGGCGATGAGCCGACGACAACTTGTGTCACCCGCTATGGTGCTTACAAGTTCTTAGTAATGTTATTCGGGTTGACGAATGCTCCAGCTACATTCATGACCCTAATGAATCAGATTTTCTACCCGTACTTAGACAATTTTGTGGTAGTCTATTTGGATGACATCATGATCTACAGCAGCAACATGGAGGAACATGTCGGGTACTTGCGAACAGTATTTCAGGTGCTAAAGAAGAATGACCTCTATGTTAAGCGAGAGAAGTGTCTCTTCGGGTAGGAGGAGATCTGCTTCCTTGGCCACGTTCTGGGGCGTGGTGTGCTGCGCATGGATGGGCAAAAGATAAGAGTCATCCAGAAATGGGTTCCGCCTTACAAAGTACCAGAGTTGCGGTCATTTCTTGATTTGGCAAACTACTATCGGTGTTTTATCAAAGGCTATTCCCTCATTGTTGTGCCCCTCACCAATTTGCTAAAAAAGAATTAGGTATGACTCTGGATAGGAGCGTGCCAAGATGCTTTCAGCGGCTTGAAGAAAGCCTTAGTGAGGGAGACAGTGTTGCGACTGTTTGATCATTCAAGACCCTTCGATGTCCACACGGATGCCTCAGACTTTGCCATTGGCGAAGTTATTATGCAAGATGGCCATTTGATTGCATATGAGAGTCGTAAGCTAAAAGATGCAGAGAGGCGTTACACGGTGCATGAACGTGAGATGACAGCCATTGTGTATTGTCTCGGAACTTGGCGGCACTATCTTCTGGGTGTTGAGTTTGGCGTCAAAACAGACAATGTGGCCACGAGCTATTTTCAGACACAAAAGAAGTTGGCACCTAAAAAAGCCTGGTGGCAGATGTTTTTGGATGAGTTCGACTTTGCCCTATAGTACAAGGTTGGAAAGACCAATGTTGTGGCAGATGCCTTGAGCTGCAAGGCTGAATTGGTAGTTGCACGTGCGGAGCCTTCTGAAGTGCATTTGGAGGGTGCATTATTAAGCTACATCCGCGAAGGTATGCAGCAGGATCCAACAGCACAACACCTTATTTCTCTGGCGCAAGCAGGGAATACTCAACGATTTTGGCTACAGGATGACCTCCTTGTGACAAAAAGGGAAAATATCTTCGTGCCGCGGTGGGGAAGCCTCCGTTGAGAACTACTTAAGGAGTGTCATGATACACTATAGGCCGGTCATCCTGGTCAGGAGCGGACCTTAGCACTCCTTGAGTGTGGCTACTATTGGTCGCAGATGAGAGACGACGTTGAGGAGTATGTGCAGACATGCCTCATCTGCCAGCAAGATAAGGGGACAAACTTGAAAGTTGCTGGTCTCCTTGAGCCTCTACTAATTCCAGAACATCCTTGGGATAGCATTTTCATGGACTTTATTGTTAGTCTGCCAACGGTAGAGGGTCTCAGTTCTATTTTGGTTATGGTAGATCATTTCTCAAAGTATGCCACATTTATCCCAGCTTCCAAGGAGTACCCTGCAGAGAAGACTGCAAAGTTGTTCGTAAAGCATGTGGTGAAGCACTGAGGCATACCAAAGAGCATTATGAGTGATCGTGATGCTCGCTTCATGGGCAAGTTTTGGCGTGAAGTATTTTTGCTACTTGGCTCTGATTTGCTGTTTTTAACAAGCTTTCATACGCAGACAGATGGGCAGACAAAGCGCATCAACGGGCTACTTGAGCAGTACCTTAGGCACTTTGTTAGTGCCAATCAGAAAAATTGGGTGAAGCTCCTTGACGTGGCACAATTTTGTTATAATTTGCAGAAGAGTAAGTCTTCAGGTCACAGCCCGTTTGAGATAGCCACGGGGCAACAGCCACTGACCCTGCACACTCTTGCCCCACAAGAAAAAGAAAGGTCATCTTTCACCTATCAGTTTGTTCGCGACTGGCACGAGCAGAATGAGTTGGCGAAGACATTCTTACAAAAGGCGGCAAAGAGAATAAAGAAGTGGGCGGACAAGCATCGTCGGCCCGCAGGGTTCCAAGTTGAGGACCAAGTGTTGGTGAAGCTTTATCCTGGTCGCACATGCATCTTCTGTGGGCGGCACCGCAGACTGATCAGAAAGTATAAACAACCCTTCACCATCACAAAGAAGGTGGGCAAGCTGGCATACAAGTTGGAGTTGCCCCCAGACTTCAAGGTGCACCCGGTGTTCCACGTGTGCAACCTCAAGCAGTTTCATCCAGATGATAGAGACCCAAAATGTAGTGTGTCACAACGCGCTCCTATCATGCAGAAGGCTCCGACAAAACAACGGGCCGAAAAGTACCTCAGTCAGATCCTTCGCCACAAGGTCCACTACTTGGGTGAAGCGAAGAAATACTTGGTGCAGTGGGAGGAAACAACGGAACCAACGTAGGAGCCTGCATTTCGAATGAACAGTCGCTACCCAGCTGAAGTCAGGGCTTACCACGAAATAGATGGCGCCGAGGACGATGCATGATTTGAAGGGGAGAACATGTTCTCTTGCGACTTATATTGTACAGTTGCGCTTAGAGTCTGTTTTGCTTTTGTTGAGTTTGATGTAAGCTGCCCGGTTCAGGTGAATCAATACCCCGAAGGGGCAGCCCGTATACTTGAACTATAATCGCATGCGTGCAAAATTGTGAATAATGTAAATGTGTTGAGCTTTCTTTTGTTCACCTTCGTTGTGATTGTTTCTTGTGTTTGCAATTTTTCTCCCTCTATTCTCTCTTGCTCTCTTGCACTCTGATTACAAGCTTTCGCGACCGGTAAGCGAGCTGACAAGTAGGCTTGCGGCGATAAGGAGGGACCGTCGCACCGCGCTGGCCCATTGAAGAAAATAGACCCGTGACAAATGGCATACAATCAAACATGAATATTAATGATGATATACAATAATATCTGCAATTTGCTGTTTTTCATACAATAATATATGCAATAATACAAGCAAACATGAATACAATACAAGCATTAGGGGTGCATTTTAGAGCATCCCTAGTAAATATGTCCTTCAAAATGTGGGATCTGAGATACTTTTTTGAAGGCCTCCTTCCTGAGCACCAACATCGTGCCAAATCCTCGGATCTAAGGGTTCTCGAACTCACTCTCTTTTTTTTTTTTTGAAAGGCAAGCTGGTCTAGGCAGACCCCTCACCAGTTATTATTCAAATTACCACTGGGTTTTGAACCTGGAACGTCCCACCGTAAGGAGACGTACACTACGACATATCCTATCAACTACCCGGAGCTCCAGTTGGTTATCAAACTCACTGTAGCTTGACAAGAGTGCCCATGTTCTATCAACCTCGGCCCCTAAAACCACTGACAGCATATTGACAGGCTTTTGGTTGGTAAAACCCTTGAGGTACCCTCTTGGTCACTGTAAAGTACACCCAGGTTTCACCTTTTGGCAAGGGAAACCACCCAAGGGTTTTGAACTCGTGATGTCCCGTGGCGTGATGATCAGAAGTCGCCCCTACTAGGTGAGTAGGGCCCTTGTAGGCAAAAGTTAAGGTACTTTCAGTGTTCGGTTATAACAATTCCTCAGTTGAGGCCCACAAGGGTTCCCCCTTCCCATCTAAGAGCATCCATAGTTTGTCACCTAACATGAGACAGCCACAGTTCGAAACCCATTGAGGTATCCCTTACTACAAGATTGCAGCTAAGGCTTCGTCTGTTTCATTCCCATCAATCAGAAAATACCTCCATGGAAAAGTCATCCAATAATGGGAAGGTCATCCCATGTGTGAAAAAAATCATGTAAATCTGCGAATGGATTTTCGTGTAAAATGCATGGTCAACCTGAAAAGAAACCCCTACCAGTTATACAACTATACCATCGGGTTTTGAACCTGCAACATCCCAACATAAGGTGGCGTGCACTAGCTTCTCCTACCAGACAAGTGGAGCCTCCGTTGGTAGAGTTGGCATGTTTGTTATGGGTGAAACAAACGAAGCCTAAGTAGATTAATTCCCTAATGTGCAAGGGGAACCTCAAGAGTTTTACAACTGAAGGCCTGCCAATGCTCAGTTGGTGATAGACAAAGTTTTTCCTTGACCTAACTAAAACAATGCCAGTGTACGTACATTCAAGAATGGTTAACACAAATTCCCCGCATACTGAGCATCTTTTAATTGAATATTCGTGAAGCATGTCTAATTTACCCTGCCTTTCATAGCCATGATGCACTCATATATATATTGATTACTGTGGTAGATGGCACTGGTGTGTGTAAATGTGACAGTCCACCATAAAACTGCAAATGCTCACCTAATCCATAGAGCAAGATTCCAGATCTGCTTGTCATCGACCATCAAACATTTTTTTTTCTTTTCTTTTGTCTGCCAAGACCATGTCAATCGTTCACACTTGCAGGGTAAGAAGGAACGTCTGCTTGTTTCTGCTTGTTTGTTGTTATGTGATGTTTAAAGATCAAGCAAAATCCTTCCAACGAATATGGTGTGAACGTGATCATAGGCTTGTAACCATGGTAGGCAAGGGGTTCCTTCGGGAATGTGATATTGGATAAAACTATTTCACCCCAAAAAAAAAAAAAAGATTATGACATAGGTGTGTACATGCATGTGTATGAAAGAAGCTTTGTTAGTGATAATTGGCTCTTGGATCATCCTACTACGACATATAAGCGGAAACAGATCAGGTCATGCTGAACATGAGTGTTTTTGTTCATGCCGACATCGTGGCCTTTGCATTTTGGATGAATGCCACGTGGTTTTGTTGACTTTTGAGCTTTTTAAAATGCAAATCGGATGGCCACGATGTCAGCACGTGCAAAAACGCTCATGTTCAGCATGACCTGATCTGCTTCCCATATAAGCATGTTTTTATAAGGCTTAAAAAATCAAAAGCCTGCAATTTGTGATACTTCCTTGGCTCATAAATTGCTGTTTTTTCATTAAAAAAAAACATGAATAAAGAAGCGATCCCCAGCAATTGGCCAATGCTAAACACATCTATGAGGTCCCATTGGATCAAAACAACATGCATTGATGATTTTAGAGACGACATGATGTCATGGAGCCCTTACCAAATTTTATCTCCCAATGCATATCATTCTCTATTAGCAGTTGTAGACACTCCAATTTTGACTTGAGACTCTTGTGTCAAAGGTCACCTTTCAGAAAAAACAGTTTTTTGAGTCTTTCCAGCTAACATACTCCAATTTTACTATATTTTTGGCATACAAACCACAGCATCTTCAAAGTTTTTGTTCAAAAGAAAGTTGAAACTAGAGGGCCTTAACTTTCAAAAGTGACAAAATTCAAGTCATTTTGATTTCAGAGTAGCACAAAGTTATGACCAAAACAAGTTGATTTGCTTACCCGAAAACCTGCTTTTGGGTAGGGTTCATTTTGAGTCCAATTTTGATTCTAAAATCTACTGAAAACCTGTTTTTAAACGATGATTGTAGCAGACAATCCTTGATTATTTGAGCAGAAAGTCAATCGATCTTTACTTTATAGCTGATAATACACGTACAGATGGATGAACAATTCAAGGATCTTTGATGACACGCTTCTGGCCCAAATCAAATTAAGTGGTTTTTTTCTGTTTCATAATGCAAATGGGCCCTATGATGCTGGATACCAAAACACCTTCTCTCTTTCCACAGTTTTTGGTAGCTATGGGGGCTACTGAACAAGTCTAGCAGCGGCAGCCATTGCTTTTCAACTGCATACTATGGATTGTAGATACAAGGGATGAACTGGTGCAGGACCCACGTAAGTCAGATCCGGCCCCAGTTTTGCAAACAGAGAACCTCAAATCGAAGGATCTGAAATTCTCAAAAACCCTCATAGGCTGTTTGATGCCCTGAACGCACAACTCTTCCAATAGGGCTGGGAAACAAGCCGAGCCGCTCATGGTTTGGATCATGTTTGTCTTGTAAAGAGCTCATTCAAACTGGTAAAATAGCCTGGGCAAGCTAAATAGATAATTGGTTCCGCTCAACTCGTACAAGCTCGTTTAGTAAAAAAAAATATTTTACATCATATATATTTTGTAAAACATGTGATTGAACTACTTTGTTTGCACAAAAAATATGGTTAATGGTAATATCTTATTACTTTTGTCCCTAAAACAATGCATTTTTTGTAATATTAAAACAATGTACTTTTTCTCTAAACATGCCAGCTCTAACTCTGTTCATTTAACTCGGGCTCACTATGAGCTCAAACTCACTTGGCTTGCCACAAGAATGAGCCAAGTTTGAATACTTCATGCTGGGGAATCAGAGCTCCGTCCGGCCTCGCCCTGTTTGGACCGGGGATGAAGGTTAAAATCAAAACCGGTATGGAGATGGAGGGGGGGATGGACTTACGCTTTCCCCCACCCCACCCCATCCCCAATCCTTCTAAGGATGGCAATGGACCGAGGGAAAATGGGTCCCGCTTCGCCCTGTTTGGACCGGAGATGAAGGACATGAAACGGGTATGGAGGTTAAAATCCAAACCCGTGTGGGGTGGAGAAGGGGATGGAGGTCTGGATTTTGAGACGGGGCGGAGGTGGAGACCTTGTCCCCTGCCCCCGCCGGGTCCACTGCCATCCCTGTAAGGGAGATCCTCGAATTTGAGACTTGAGAGTCTAACAATAGGCCCTTCTCCATTCATTCTCTGATTCAGGATTTGTTACCCATTCCTCTCTAGATCTTGGCATGGGGCACACACCACATCATCCGTTATTTTGGATATCTTTTGTGGTTGGACTACCAAGTTCAAAACCAATAAGCTGAACCTAAGTTCAAAATTTTTTTTTGAGATAAAATAAAAAATGGCTACAATTATTAATAAAAATCTATTTCATATGGACAAATCAAACTATTTGCTGCAGTCAGGGCTGGGCTAGGACTGGACTGGGCTAAAATAATGGATAAAAATCTATTTCATATGGAATCAGGGCTGGGCTAGGACTGGGCTTTTAAAAAAAAAAATTAACTGTTTCAGGAGGCAGGACTGGGCTCCGCCTCTGCATGCAACCCTGAAAAACTCCGCAGGGAAACCGTCAAGGCCCGGTGATTTGCCAGTCGTAAGACTCCGAACGACCCCTTTCAATTCTTCTAAAGAAAACTCCGGCGTCAGTTGCCTGTTAATCTCCTCTTCAATTGATCGGAATTCCCTTCCACTCATATCAAAAGCTGGGTTCATCCCCAGCTGTGAATCTTCTACCGAAAAACTCCATCACCTCGCACAAGACGTCTTGGCCTATACACTGTTGGCA
The DNA here is from genome assembly GCF_984573655.1 of Nuphar pumila. Classification (NCBI taxonomy): domain Eukaryota; kingdom Viridiplantae; phylum Streptophyta; class Magnoliopsida; order Nymphaeales; family Nymphaeaceae; genus Nuphar; species Nuphar pumila. The sequence goes on along the minus strand of NC_143255.1, from coordinate 109,009,358 downwards.
TTCTATATGCAGAGAGGAAAATTGATTCCTCCTCCGCCTAGCAGATGCGTACATATGGAAATATCGGCTATTGGAGGAGTCAGGTAGAACTGAATCATATCTTCAATCAGCTTTTATTCAGTGGCAGAGCCAACTAAAAAGGAAAGCTGACTCAAATAGCCAATAAAAAAACAAAAATTTATGAACACTTTACATAAATAAAAAAAAACATGATTTTTTATGATAAATAATCAATAAAAAAAACATAAATATCACATTTAAAAATGTGATATTTACGTTTTTGATGAAAATATCATGAAAATTCATCATTTTTTAAAATTTCAGGTAATTTCTCGTGATATTTTTCACGATCTCGCAAGCTTTGTCATTGTGGGCACAACATGGCATTGATTTTTTTTAAATTGTTTTTCTAACTGTAATGTCCGTACAAAATTTACGAGCACTTTTCAGTAATAACAAAAAACTACAAGTAATTTTGGAAGGAAAGACTCATTATGAGATACATTAAAACTTGCAGCATATTCTCCAAGACTTAACTTTTGACCTCAAACATAAAAAAAAAATAGTGAAAAATATCAAATTTTTTTAATGAATACCACCAGCTATACAAGACACTGTTTTTGTTTTTTTTTAAAAGGCAAGCTGGGATTAGGCAGACCCTCACCGGTTACTATTCAGCATACCATTGGGTTTTGAACCTGCAAGGGCTCACAACAAGGAGACGTGCACTCTGACAACTCCTACCAACCACGCGCCATTGGTATTTGAGCATAAGCTCTTACCAGAACCGATCAGAAAATATGGACCTAAAACAACTATTATGATTAAAAACAGGCTTTTTAGGATTAGCTAAGGATCTGAACCTCACTTTGACCCGCACTTGATTAGGTTATTCATGATCTGTATATGACATGAGATTCAGCGTAGACTGCAACTAGTTCTAGACAAGGCTGATTAGCCAATTATCTCAGGCATGGTTATGTGATAGAATCCGGATCTGGACCTGAAGAGACCTCGACCTCCTCTCTCTCTCTCTCTCTCTCTCTCTCTCTCTCAAATGGAAGCACCCCTTCATCGGGGTTGGCGATATGAACCAAAAAAGAAAATACCCAGAACATAAATTGAAGTATTAACATCAAACAAGTTTCTTTAATTATATTTGTGCTGACAGGACAGCAACCGTAAGTTTGGCAGGTTGAACCAGCGGGGCTCGGTGAGCAGTTTCTCCAATTAAAATATATATATAAGCAAAAGCTAAATCTTCCAACCAACAGCAAATGCAGACGGTGTGTGTGCACCAAAAATCTAATCAGCCTTTCCTCAACAACATCCATCAAAATCAAATGCACCAAAGTTCCTCTGTTAGATGAACTACCAGACTAAAAACTCACCGAATTACTCTGAAATTGGAATAAAGACTCCCTCTTCCACCAAACATAAAACACCAAAAACAAATTATGACAACCAATTTAAACCATTTAATGCATCTGACAGGAAAAATGAAAAAAAAAACTTTGGAAAGAAAGATCACCAAGTACCAAAGCCCTATCTTTTAAGCTCAAATTAAGAGAACCCCCACGAGGGTTCACAAACTTTTTTTTTTTACACAAAAACCTAAACGTTCTTAGCATCAAAAACCAAAAATGCATTTATAAACCAAAATGAAAGCACTCAAAACCCAAAAAAGAAGGGAAGTACTGAACCAGCCACAGTATCCATGAACCACATTAACTCAAATGTGCAAAAAGAGATCACAGAAACAGACGACACTCAAAAAAAAAAAACTAAAACTAATATGAACAAAAGAACAAAAGATTTCTTAACAGCAAAGTAGCAAAACACATCCTGATCTACATATAAAAAAAAGTATATCCCACAAGAAAACCAATATCTGCATCATACATCAGAACAAACTCATCTCGTTCACTTAAACAAATAGCAGCTCTCGTTTTAATCGTACACCCAAAAGCCAAAACAAAGCTTTTTAACACGTTCTGCATATCAATTTCTTGGCTCTCATGAATTTGAAGTACAGTACATTGGCATGCCCAAATGCTCAAATCGACAACCCCAAAATGCCAAACAAGAGAAGAGATTCCCATTATACATATATAGAGAGAGATCCTAGCTCTTGCCGATTGGAGAATACAATACACCGAAGACATGCCCAAGTGCCCAAACCGATCGAATCAACATCCGCAAAACACCAATCAAGGAACATCGAACACAAAGATCCCCCCATCTTGGCATTTTGAGAGAGAGATTTCGTAGCTCTGCTCAATTAGAAATGCAATATACCGACATGCCCAAGCGCCCAAAACGCAGGAAAACAAAGCTCCCCATCTTGGCATTTCCAGTGAGAGATCGAGAGAGAGAGATTTCGTAGCTCTGCTCAATTAGAAATGCAATATACCGACATGCACAAGCGCCCAAAACGCAGGAAAACAAAGCTCCCCATCTTGGCATTTCCAGTGAGAGATCGAGAGAAAGAGAGAATGGAGGAGCCCCGCCATTCTAATGGGTGAAGGCGTAGAAGACGGTGGAGATGTAGGCGAGGAGTACGGTGGTGATGAGCCCCGCAACGGCCCTCTGCGGTGCCTGGCTCCCGCACGGCAGCAGCCCCAACCTGATCTCGATGACGCACACCATGGACAGCACTAGGAACACGCATCCCATCACCGACCCGAAGGCCGACGCCAACATCCCCATCCGAAGAAAGACCACCACCGGTAACCAAAGCCTTAACTTTTAAGCTCAAATTAAGAGAACCCCACAGGCTTTCACCAACTTTTTTTTTACACAAAAACATAAACCAGTTCTTAGCATCAAAAACCAAAAGTGCACTTATAAGCCAAAATGAAAGCACTCAAAACCCAAAAAAGAGGGGAAATACTAAACCATCCACAGTTTCCATGAACCACATTAACTCAAACGTGCAAAAAGAGATCCCAGAAACAGAGGACACTCAAAAAACTAAAACCAACATGAACAAAAGATTTCTTAACATCAAAGTAGCAAAACACATATCCAGATCTACATATAAGAAAAGTATATCCCACAAGAAAACCAATATCTGCATCATACATCAGAACAAACTCATCTCATTCACTTAAACAAATAGCAGCCCTCATTTTCATCGTGCACCCAAAAGCCAAAACAAGCTTTTTAACACGTTCTGCATATCAATTTCTTGGCTCTCATGAATTTGAAGTACAGTACATCGACATGCCCAAATGTTCAAATCGACAACCCCAAAATGCCAAACAAGAGAAGAGGTTCCCATTATATATATATATATATATATATATATATATATATATATATATATATATATATATATATATATATATATAGAGAGAGAGAGAGAGAGAGAGAGAGAGAGAGAGAGAGATCCTAGCTCTTGCCGATTGGAGAATACAATACACCGAAGACTTGCCCAAGTGCCCGAATCGATCGAATCAACATCAGCAAAACATCAATCAAGGAACATCTAACACAAAGATCCCCCATCTTGGCATTTTGAGAGAGAGAGAGAGAGAGAACAGAGGAGCCCCGCCATTTTAATGGGTGAAGGCGTAGAAGACGGTGGAGATGTAGGCGAGGAGTGCGGTGGTGACGAGGGTGACGAGCGCAGCTACGGCCCTCTCTGCTGCCTGGCTCCCGCACGACAGCAGCCCCAGCCTGATCTCGATGACGCACACCATGGACAGCACTAGGAACACACATCCCATCACCGACCCGAAGGCCGACGCCAGCATCCCCATCCGAAGCAGCCTGTTGCTGATGCGAGCCCTGAACGCCTCCTCGGCGTCGTTGCTGTTGAGGATGTTGATGGCAAGCTTCAGCCCCTGCGCCACCAGGCTCGAGAAGAGGAAGAAGCTGAAGGACACCACCTCGAAGACCAGCAGCCTCCGCGCCACGTCCGCTCCCGCGTCGCACTCGTACTTGTTCTCCAGGCTGCGCTGCCCTGAGGTCGTCAGAGACAGCCCCACGAACACCGCGATCGTGAACAGAGAGTTCACGTTCACCAGCCCGTCCAGCGCCGTCACTTGCACGATCGTCGTGTTCCTGGACATCGTCTCCATGATCCCCCGGTGGTGGTTCCTCCCCTTATTCTCCTCCTCCTCCTCTGCCATTGTGAGGAGCAAGGAGACTAAGGATCAAGTAAAAGGCACCAAATGGAAGATGGGTAAAGTGGAAGCGGAGGACAAAAGGGTAGTGACTAGTGACCTAATATAATATAATGCCTGGGTAGTTGGATTTAGAACACGAAACCGTCAATTGAAATGGCATGGCTTCCATCGTACATTCAATCCTAGTCATCCAATCATCTGATGAATGGCTAGGATTGAATATATGATGAAATCCATCCTGTTTCAATTGATGGGATCCGTGTTGGTTGGATTTCGGATGTCATTTTTCTATTCGAGTGCCTTTTAAGTGTTGTGTTTGGTGTAGTGCAACTAGGGATGGCATTGGATCGAGGCGGGGGTGGGGGAGAAGGCCTCCACCCTGCCCGGTCTCAAAATCCGGACCTTCATCCTTGCCTCCATCCTCAGTTTGGATTTTAACCTCTATCCCCACTTTCATCCTCGGTTCAAACGGGGTGAGACGGGGCATTTACAACCACAAAACCCACCAAACAGTACCTTAGCTCATTTCTGGTGGGACCGAGCGATGAAGGACATGAAACGGGGATTGGAGGCAGGGATGAAGGTTAAAATCAAAACCCGTGCAAGGATGAGCTTATGCTTCCCCCACCCCACCCCGCCTCGTTCTGGTACCGATCCCCACCTTTCCCCATCCCACAATCCCCCATTCTTCTTTAGGGATGTCAATGGATCGAGGGAAAACGGAGCCTATTGTTATTTTGATTATTTTAAAAAAAATTTAAGGCGCTGCCCTCGAACTCCTACTGTTAATAAGGGGCCCATTTTTTCCCTCTGCCTCAGGCCGTGTTAACATGATTGGCTTCTCGACCTGTTGCTGGAGTTTGCTAAAATATGGATGTGGTACATCTACTTTGTCTTTTGAGAGAGAGATCAGGTGTGGGCGGCTCAAGAGAAGTAGAGGCCCTAAATTCTTTTCATTGTACATAAAAATTTTATTATTTATTAAAAGGGTTGCATCTTTTTTTTTTTTAATTCTTAATATCCTCCATATTTACTAATTGGGTTCATATATATATATATATATATATATATATATATATATATATATATCATACTACATCAGAAAAAATATAAAATAATTTAAAAAATAATATCTAAAATCTAATCTCACTATGCGTTTTCCAGGATCAGCTCTCCTTGGCAAGAGAACAAAGAATATGTAAAATTGAATTTTAGGTAGGAAAAATTGTGGGGTTAAAGGTTGAGATGCCTTTTTCAATAAAGTGAGCATCTTTTAGTGGAGATTGTCCCTCCCCTGCTTGGTTTTGAACACATTTGCTTGGCCCTTTTTCTCATTTTGCTCAGTTTCTCAAGTGCAAGCAAATTGGAGAATTGGGCAGTGAGATTTGAAATCACATTTACCAAAGGCTCTCCTTGTCTGGCAGGAGCAGTAAGTGCAGGTCACCCTGTGTTGGGGGTAAGCCGAAGCTTGGTGATTCTTTGGGGTGGAGGGGTAACGACATGATGAGACAATGCGGCTAGGTCTATGCTCCTAGGGGCATTTTCTTTGAGTAAAAATATAAAAAAAAATATTTTACTTTTCAAGATAGTAAAAAATTAATGGCTAGCATACCAAAATTTGGCAATGAAAAAGATCGAGTTTTTTAGTGAAATAGTTCGTTGCAAAGTATGTTTTCTAGTAAATGATTATAATACACATCTACTATTATAATATACCAACGGGGCTCCGCATGGTTGGTAGGAGCTAGCAGTGCATATCTCTTTATAGTGGGACGTTGCAGTTTCAAAACCCAGTGGTATGTTGAATAACCAGCTTGCCTTTTTAAAAAACACACATCTACGATTAGATAAAAAAAAACCTTGATATGACACTTTGAAGCGATCCATAATTGAGTATATTATCGTATTAGGAACTATAATAGACACATTATTCTCGGTCACCATCGTCATCAGGCCTTAGGGCCAACTTTTATAAGTCATGTTTCTTCGTTCCTTATTATCTAAGGCTACAAGTTCGATCACCTTGAATCCCTGTTATCACCTTTCATTGCTTCTTTCTCAGTCTTAAATGGTATCTCTAGGGGTATTTTGCTAATACACAGTTCATGGCTAGAACCAATTTAATCCTATTTAATCAATTTCAAGTTCATGCTGGCTGCCCCAAGGGGAGTTGGCACAGTGGGGTCAGGCCTTGGCTACTAGACAGACAGTCAATGTTCGATTTTCATGAGTGTCGTCCCTCTATGCAAGCCAATGTGTAGTTAGGCCTCGGAGGTAGGGGTCCTAGCCTTCTAGTTTTCAGCTGCCCGGCAGGAGGACCGTAGGTATGGTAAGCTAAGTCAGTGCAATCAGGTCTTCATGTCGGGTGCGGTTTCTTTGGGTTATAAATTCAAAATAAAAGTTCGCGCTGACTCCCAAGAATCGAACTCAAGTTTGTACATAGTGAGCGGCAGAGGCGGAGCTGGGGGGGGGGGGGGGGTCCGGCCTCCCGAAACAGTTAATTTTTTTATTTTTTTTAAAAAGCCCAGTCCTACCCCAGCCCTGATTCCATATGAAATAGATTTTTATCCATTTTTTTAGCTCAGTCCTAGCCCAGCCCAGCCCTGACTGCAGCAAATAGTTTGATTTGTCCATATGAAATAGATTTTTATTAATAATTGTAGCCATTTTTTTATTTTATCTCCAAAAAAAGTTTTCGGGGGCGCTGCCCCCGAACCCCCGACTATCACACCAAATTTTTTTTTTTTGCTACAGCCATGTTTGCCCCCCCCCCCCTCACATGAATCCTAGCTACGGCACTAGGCTTACTTAAGGGGTGACACCCATGGGATTTGAACCTAGGCTGCCAGTCAAACAGCCTAGGCTCAATCCCACTACGCCAAACCCCATGGGTATTTAAAAGTAAAACTTATGGTATATTGAAAATAGTTAAACATTCTCACATAGTAACTGCAACATGCCATACACATTTATATGTTTAAATCTAGCTTTTGTTGGCTAAATGCATGCAACATGAGATTTTACCACCATATGATATCGTCGTTCAAAGAGTCACGTTAGTTGTTTTCGGACACAACATATACATATATGATTACGGATGGGCAACGTGCCCGGCGGTCCGATGGAAGAAGCTGACCCAGCCCGCCATAGACCGGTTTTGGGTCAAGGTTTTAGGCCCGGGCTCATTAAGTTCTGGGCTGAAACCTGACCCGTTATATATGTGTGCCGGGTCCGGGTCCGGGTCCGGGTCGGTCTGCGAGCTACTGGGCCAGCCTAATGGGTTTGAGCTATTTATTAATTATAATATAAAAATTAAAAAAATATTATTTACCTAATTAGTTTCATTAATTTTTTAAAAACTAAAAAAATATTGATTACATAAGAACTTATTAATTAATTATTATTTACCTAATTAGTTGGGTTTGGGCCCCGGCACACTTCACATTGGCCCATTGGACCAATGGGACGGGTCATGGTCTGCTCTTTAAACTCGAGCCCATTAAGAACCGGGTCGGGCCACCCTTAAAGCCCGATGAGCCAAGCTCTAAATGGGATCAGACCGGCCCGATGCCCACCCCTATATATGATATATATGGTCGGAGACGGAGACGGAGGCTGTGTTTGGGAATTGGTAGTTGGGGTGGTAGTTTACGCATTTGATAAAAATATGGTCAAACTACTTTGGTGGTGGACGTTTGGGAACTGGAAGCTAAGATGGGAGTTTATGCATTTGGGAAAGGAAATGGGAGCCTCCCCCCTTTGTATTTTTTACCAAATGCTGGATTTAGTAAGGTAGGAACTACCACCTCCTACAATGGTAAACTCCACCCACTCCCAGTTTTCAAATAGAGCCTAATTTTCTTTGTCAGAGAAGGTCTAACCACTCCACACCATTTGCACTTGTCTTAATATTCTATCCTAAAATACTCCTCAATTTGATTGAATTGCATTTTTCTTATATTTTTATTGCTTATTATTTAATTTAATTAGCAACTTGTGTGTTAAATCTAAATAAGCCAATACGGGTTAACCTACCCTACTAATATGCTTTTCTTACCTAAGGGGGAAAATGATCGAATCGTTAAAAAGCTAACAGTCTTACTGTAAAAACATAAAGTAAAAAAGAAAGATACTTTGATTGAAGTAGCCTTACACAATGAGGGACATCTACTTTTTTCAATTTTGTGTTGATGTAACTGGCACGTGCACCCATGTGCATATTTCTCCAATTAATAATAGAGTATGGTAGTTTGTCTTCGTCGATTGTTGAGAGAAGTATTATGAACAGTCAAGGTTCAAATCCCATGGGCGTCACTATTGAGTAAGCTGCCGAAGCTTAGCGACTCTCCTAGGTCGATAGTGACCGTAAGTGTGGCAGGCTAAGCCAGCACAACTAGGTCTCTGCGCTTGAAGCGGTTACTCAGTAAAAAAAAAAAATTTGAAAACTTGTTGCATGTAAATGAGACAGGAGGCCTGAACTGATGTTTGTAGACTAGTTGAGAAAAGTATTGCCTGATGATCCATTGTTGGAGTTTCTTCCAGCCAAATTTTGTCATTTAGGGCACGTTCCGTTGGATCATTCTGATTTATTTTCTCATTCGAATAAGAAAGTGAATCTGATTTGTATAAGCAGGCGAACATAAAAAGTAATGCAGTGAGAAAGTTAATATCATTTGTCTTTGTAAATGAGAGTCACTTTCAGATTCACAATCTTGATCAACTTTCTAATTTGCTTGAGATTCAAAATCACATGAGACGCCATGTGATTATGAATCTCAACCAAATTATAAAGTCATTTTGAATCATGTTTTTTGAAAGGAGCAGCAGAACGTACCCTTAAAAAACAAGACTTGTTGCTGATCAACTTTTTCTAATGAAGTGGGCTTGACTACTTTACTTTATTCACATTGTCTTGTACGGGATTCAAAAGGAAGCAAAAGCAAGCTGATCCAGAAGATCCACAAATCAGCAAGCAAGTTTGTTTTCCTTTCACATGATGGTTACGGTGGATATATTAATTTGCATTTGGGCTGAGATGAAATTAAGTGTAGATTTTTGGATCGGGATGTGTGCGGGGAGGACTCGAGGAAAAAAGGATTGAGGATTGATTAACGACCTACATCAGAGGGAATCATTGAACCTCTTCACTTACTTTGCAGAGGTAGAGGGCTGAAGAATTTAACCTTCTTTAGGTAGCCATTATCCCGCTTAATTGTCTCATTGAATTCCCAAACATGTTGGGAATCTAATGTGTAATGGGCTCCACCATTATCCTGGTGGTTCATATCTCAATAGCCCACTAAGTGGGTCCTTGGATTTCTTGTGAGACCCATTTGACCACACTAGATCCATACCAGGATTTAACATCTCCCACTTGGTCATATGGGGCGAACACCCATATTTATCATAACCAGTGCATTACGTATTGCACTCATGACATTATGAGATTTACATACGCTAGTTGAATTTTTTTTCATGATATATCGCTATCGTGAGGTTATTCACAAACTAAGTTATTTTTTCATCATGTCATAACTTTTAAGTATTCACCATTCACTGCATATTAAGTCATGCAGTCCATGAATACATAATAATGTGGGTCTCACATAGTCATGGGGTTCTTTGGCTCTTTCATGACCTTACCATAGGCATGCACACTAGTGGAGTACTATGAAAATTTATTAATTCATAAATATCTGATTTGCTAAATATAACAAATACTCGCACTTCTCAAATCTTATACTCCTACTTTTCATGTGTATTATCACATAGTGATAATTACCTAATCATTTTAGATCAGTATATCCGAATCCAATAGTTATAAGTGTGATTGACCAACACCATTTAACATTTTATGTATGAAAACAAAAATATCCCTTCATGCATTTATACAAACATATCATAAGAAGCATTGTTATTTAACACTATATACATATAAATGTCTTCACATGTATGTGTAAAATTATAATTCTGCTTTCACTTTTCAAATGCATTGCATTTAAGCAATATTTGCATTAAGTCATGACATTATTTAGTTTTACATAAACTAGTTGGATTTTTTCTTCATGATATATCCCTATCATGAAGTTATTCGCAAGCTAGGTTGTATTTTCACTATCAAGTAAGTCATAAATCTCATACCCAAATCCAATTTGACTATGCACCAGATCCATTATAACATTTTGAAAGGCCAAATATGATAAGCCAATTTTAAGGCTTTAATCAAACCACAAGTTTGAACATTTAAGTTCAAAGCCATGAGATTTGTCTCTAGATCCATATATATATTCAATTTTATTGGATTTATAGGATTTCATATCCAAATCTGACTTGAGATGTTATCTATCAAATCCAACATGATCCATATTAAAATGGATCTTCATACAAATTCAACTAAAACCATGAATCTTACAAGATTTGACCATAATCCAAATCTATATCTGAAACCATATATTTCAAATGCCAATGGATCCATATTACATATTCAGTATTCCACTTATCTGGATCTAACCATGTAAATTCTGGATCCATACAAAATATATCATTATTAGATCCAAATATATGGCTTAATACTATCCAGATTCAACATAAAACTAAATCAAGTCTAGATCCATATAGTATGTGTATATCTATTTAGATTTGTCTATCGATCAATTCTGGATCCATATCACATATATACTTATTTGGATCCATCACAAAAACTGGATCAAACTATATCCATATAGTATATATACATAACTTGATTAAAAACATGAATCAAATCTAGATCCATGTCCCATATCTGGGCATATCACTCAACTGGATCCAATCTAAATCAACCTAGAACCAAAACTAATTGCATTGGATTTATACTAAGTCATATCATATCCAGATCCATATAAATTAAGACCCAAAAAATTAGATCGATGTCAGATCCAAAACATAAATCATAATGTGAAGCGTAAGAACAATACAATAACTCAAAGAATTTCATGATCCAAAAGGTTTTACCGGATCCAACCAGGTCTTTTACGAAAATACATATACCAACTGGATCCAAACCTGGTAGGATGACGCTTTGGGAGTTATTCCGCTAACCAGAAGCACTTTTCTTCAAAATCAGAAAAATCAAAAACATTCTGGGTAAAATCAACAATCCATAACACCAAAACATAATTTTTTGAGTTAAACCGAAAACTTTAGGTGGTCTTCTATAATTTCAGAAAACATGCTTTTATCTCGGGTATTAACTAGGAGACAGGTTTATTTTTGAAATTTCAAAAAATTGGAGCCTCTATTCTAAACATAATAGAGGTACCAAAAAGTAATATCACATAAAAATATGGACTGAATGTGAGAAAATGAAAAACAGAAGAAAGAGATAAAGGGTTCTCGAGTTATAGAGAAACCCTAACTCTTGTTTTCATTTTTTTTCTTTCGCAGGTTACCCTACGGTCGGTGCCGCGACCGAGATTTTCGACAAGAGCCAGGTAGAGATAAAGCCACATCGGGAGATGCAACAACTGTGTCGCCTTTGGCGCAACCATCCGGAGCCTCCACCTCCCGGCGGTCAGTCGATCAGAGCCCCACTGCGATCCCTCCCTGGCGTTGCCTTGCAGTTATAGTAGAAGCAACTTCTCCTCCCTCACTATTCAGATTTGCAGAGGGTTTTGACCCTCCGCTCTCTCTATGTTCCAATGTCTCTCTTTTATTTTATTTTATTTTTCTTTTTGTCTCTGTTTCTGCTCTCTGCAGACAGAGGAGGGAAGCACGGGGTTCTCCTCTGTCCCTTTCACCCGAGTGCCACCTATTCTAGCTACTCCACCAGCCGAAGGGGGTTTTTCGATCTAGCACCGTAGTTGGAGGATTTGAGGTTAGCGTAATAGTGTCGATCAAGGTGGCTCTGCTGGAGCGGCCCGAGGCCGAGCTTGTGGCGGTGAATATGCCAGAGTGGTTGCTAGCCGATTGGCAGATGAAGATCAAGGTCAAGACCAGCGGAGCGACGGCGAAAGCTAGGGATAAGAATTTCTATGGCCCAGTGTCAAAACAGCGTTCCAAATGGCAAGTCTTCAGGTTTCTTGCAAAGGAAAAACACAAAAAAATGGCATGTCGATCAAATCCGGCCTGTCGATCAAGGTTCTCTGATTTCCCTTAAATAGATGGTTCGATGGTCTAGAATCGAAGGGTGTGTGTCTGTCGGATGCGGTCGTAGGAAGATGTTGTGAGTGAGTCGGTGTCAGAGAGCCAGACCGACTTGTGGGAGCACAGGGTGTACCCGGAGATGGCCTGCCACCTTGGGCTTCGCTGAAGAGGTCAGTCAACGCTTCGATGACTCTGTTGCTCATGGCCGAAAAAGTGAGTGAGTGGGGATTACGATGATGACTTTATCGAACCGTCATCCTGCCCAGTCGTGACCACGCCTCCGTTCTCATAGAACCCTAGTCGGACACGATCGGTAGATCCTTCACCATCGTTCTGCTCCATAAGGTCGTTTTCTTTCAAACCCTCACTCGTCTTTCGGTTAAAAACTTCAGAAGCTTCACTATGTTGTTGTCTTGGAAAGGCCTCGTTCGACATCACCGTCAACGGCTGCAGGCAAACACATTCACCATTTGCCTTGCCTCTACCTGATCGCAGAGTGTTGAGGCTCCTTGCCAGATGCCTCTTGCTTGCCATCGCTCTGCTCGCCCTCCCGTGGCTCGAAGGAATCCAGTACTCCTCTACCTCTGGCGTCTCATCCTCTGTGAAATGGCTGCTAGAAGATCTCATCCCAGCGATGTTTCGGGATCTTGTCCACCAGTGTCTGCTTAGGGTGGGTGAGTATGCTCTCTTCATCGATGGCCCGTCGGAGGCCGCTGAGATCCAGTCTTACATCGACGATGACGTACTGCTGCCCCTAGAGATCGTCAATGAGGCCATGTTTCGACCCTGAGGATGCGGTCGATCAATGGAACTCACCGGAGATGACCTCGGATCTAACCCTCGCCACATGGATGTGGAAGTCGGACGCGGCCTGAGGATGCGGTCGATCAATCTAATCATAAGAAGCATTGTTATTTAGCACTATATACACATAAATATCTTCACATGTATGTGTAAAATTATAATTCTGCTTTCACTTTTTAAATGCATTGCATTTAAGCAATATTTGCATTAAGCCATGACATTATTTAGTTTTACATACACTAGTTGGATTTTTTCTTCATGATATATCCCTATCATGAAGTTATTCGCAAGCTAGGTTGTCTTTTCATTATCAAGTAAGTCATTAATCTCATACCCAAATCCAATTTGACTATGCACCAGTTCCATTATAACATTTTGAAATGCCAAATATGATAAGCCAATTCTAAGGCTTTAATCAAACCACCAGTTTGAACATTTAAGTTCAAAACCATGAGATTTGTCTCTAGATCCATATATATATTCAATTTTATTGGATTTATAGGATTTCATATCCAAATCTGACTTGAGATGTTATCTATCAAATCCAACATGATCCATATTAAAATGGATCTTCATACAAATTCAACTAAAACCATGAATCTTACAAGATTTGACCATAATCCAAATCTATATCTGAAACCATATATTTCAAATGCCAATGGATCCATATTACATATTCAGTTTTCCACTTATCTGGATCTAACCATGTAAATTCTGGATCCATACAAAATAAATCATTATTGGATCCAAATATATGGCTTAATACTATCCAGATTCAACATAAAACTTAATCAAGTCTAGATCCAAATAGTATATGTATATCTATTTATATTTGTCTCTGGATCAATTCTGGATCCATATCACATATATACTTATTCGGATCCATCACAAAAACTGGATCAAACTATATCCATATAGTATATATACATAACTTGATTAAAAACATGAATCAAATCTAGATCTATATCCCATATCTGGGCATATCACTCAACTGGATCCAATCTAGATCAACCTAGAACCAAAAGTAATTGAACTGGATTTATACTGTCATATCATATCCAGATCCATATAAATTAAGACCCAAAAAATTAGATCGATGTCAGATCCAAAACATAAATCATAATGTGAAGCGTAAGAACAATACATTAACTCAAAGAATTTCATGATCCAAAAGGTTTTACCGGATCCAACCAGGTCTTTTACGAAAATACATATACCAACTGGATCCAAACCTGGTAGGATGATGCTCTGGGATGTATTCCGCTAACCAGAAGCACTTTTCTTCAAAATCAGAAAAATCAAAAAAATTCTGGGTAAAATCAACAATCCAGAACACCAAAACATAATTTTTTTAGTTAAACCGAAAACTTTAGGTGGTCTTCTATAATTTCAGAAAACATGCTTTTATCTCGGGTATTAACTAGGAGACTCGTTTATTTTTGAAATTTCAAAAAATTGGAGCCTCTATTCTAAACATAATAAAGGTACCAAAAAGTAATATCACATAAAAATATAGACTGAATGTGAGAAAATGAAAAACAGAAGAAAGAGATAAAGGGTTCTCGAGTTATAGAGAAACCCTAACTCTTGTTTTCATTTTTTTTTCTTTCGTAGGTTACTCTACGGTCGGTGTCGCGACCGAGATTTTCGACGAGAGCCAGGTGGAGATAAAGCCACGTCGGGAGATGCGGCAACAGTGTCGCCTTTGGCGCAACCATCCGGAGCCTCCACCTCCCGACGGTCAGTCGATCAGAGCCCCACTGTGATCCCTCCCCGGCGTCGGCTTGCAGTTATAGTAGAAGCAACTCCTCCTCCCTCACTGTTCAGATTTGCAGAGGGTTTTGACCCTCCGCTCTCTCTCTGTTCCAATGTCTCTCCTTTATTTTTTTTTTCTTTTTGTCTCTGTTTCTGCTCTCTGCAGATAGAGGAGGGAAGCACGAAGTTCTCCTCTGTCCCTTTCACCCGAGTGCCACCTATTCTAGCTACTCCACTAGCCGAAGGGGGTTGTTCGATCTGGCATCGTAGTTGGAGGATTTGAGGTTAGCGTAATCGTGCCGATCAAGGTGGCTCTGCTGGAGCAGCCCGGGGCCAAGCTTGTGACGGTGAATACGCCAGACTGGTTGCTGACCGATTGGCAGATGAAGACCAGCGGGGCGACGGCGAAAGCTAGGGATAAGAATTTCTATGGCCCAGTGTCAAAACAGTGTTCCAATTGGCAAGTCTTCGGGTTTCTTGCAAAGAAAAACACAAAAAAATGGCATGTCGATCAAGGTTCTCTGATTTCCCTTAAATAGATGGCTCAATGGTCTAGAATCGAAGGGTGTGTGCCTGTCGGATGCGGCCGTAGGAAGATGTTGTGAGTGAGTCGGTGTCAAAGATTCAGACTGACTTGTGGGAGCACAGGGTGTACCCGGTGATGGCCTGCCACCTTGGGCTCCGCTGAAGAGGTAAGTCGACGCTCCGATGACTCTGTTGCTCATCGCCGAAAAAGCGAGTGAGTGGGGATTACAACGATGAATTTATCGAACCGTCATCCTGTCGAGTCGTGACCACGCCTCCGTTCTCATAGAACCCTAGCCGGACACGATCGGTAGATCATTCACCATCATTCTGCTCCATATGGTCGTTTTCTTTCAAACCCTCACTCGTCTTTCGGTTAAAAACTTGAGAAGCTTCACTATGTTGTTGTTTTGGAAAGGCCTCGTTCGACATCGCCGTCAACGGCTGCAGGCAAACACATTCACCATTTGCCTTGCCTCTACCTGATCGCAGAGTGTTGAGGCTCCTTGCCAGATGCCTCTTGCTTGCCTTCGCTCTGCTCGCCCTCCCCTGGCTCGAAGGAATCCAGTACTCCTCTACCTCTGGCGTCTCGTCCTCTGTGAAATGGCTGCTGGAAGATCTCATCCTAGTGATGTTTCGGGATCTTGTCCACCAGTGTCTGCTTAGGGTGGGTGAGTATGCTCTCTTCATCGGTGGCCCATCGGAGGCCGCTGAGATCCAGTCTTACATCGACGATGACGTATTGCTGCCCCTAGAGATCGTCAACGAGGCCACGTTTCGACCCTGAGGATGCGGTCGATCAATGAAACTCACCGGAGATGGCCTCGGATCTAACCCTCGCCACATGGATGTGGAAGTCGGACGCGGCCACCATATGGAAGGCATTGGTGAGTGGTTCTAGGAGAAGAGTCGATACCAGCCATCGCAACCTCAATCAATGGTCTCTCCACCGACGGCGGTGGCGCCTCCGGCCTACTGGGCATTGCAAACGCGGGATAGGCATGTGTTGGTGCCAGACCAAGCAGTGTACTCCTCTGGTTATGTTCGGCTGATGATCGGTCTGGCGGTGGGCCAGAGCTACTACATTGTGCTGTCGGCGAAGATGATGCCCCAACCGCAGCCTCCTCTCCTGCTTTTGTCGGTTCATCGGCAATCAGTATGGGATGAGACCAAGGATGGGCCAACGGTACCCGGAAACGGAGGTAGCGGTGCAGGGTGTTGACTCGGCCTTGCAGTTCTCGCACCAACGATGAGTTTTTGTGCACATCGAAACCATGGCTCTGATACCACTATAGGTTTTTTGATCGGGATGTGTGCATAGAGGACTCGAGGAGAAGAGAATTGAGGATTGATTAATGACCTGCATCAGAGAGGATCTTTGAACCTCTTCAGTTACCTTGCAGAGGCAGGGGGCTGAAGAATTTAACCTCCTTTGTAGTTGTTATTCAACCCAACTGTCTCATTGGATTTTCAAACATGCTGGGAATCCAATGTGTAATGAGCTCCACCATTATCCTAGAGGTTCATATCACAATGGCCCACTAAGTGGGTTATTGGATTCTATGTGAGACCCATTTGGCCATATTGGATTCATACCAGGATCCAACATTAAGGATAAGTCATTGGTGCGGATGTGTATATTGATAAGTTGAAACTTTTATATGTAAATTGTTTTGACACAACCTTACCGATAGATATGTTCAACATAATCAATTTGTTAGAGATCGACCCTGATGGTGTTTTTTCGGCTAAAATTTTTACCTTTTTTAAGTTATAAAAATGTGTTTATAGCCTTTGAATTTTTAATCTCCAAAACAACTTTCAAACACTAGATGCTGGTGATTCTTTTTCTCTTTTTTTTGGAAAAAGAATAAAATAATTTTTATTTATGAATAAAACTCAAGGCCTAAGACGATGAGAGATCAAACCCCATCTTTGATAGAATAAAAGAACAATCATAAAAAATAGGATGAGTCCAAGAGACGCCCATCCCTGGCCATTTTTGTTTGACCATTAGGAATACATCGGAGAGGATATGCCTATTCACCAACCTTGAAGGTCTAGCCCGTCCTCCAAATATCATGCAATTGCGCTCCTTCCAAACTGCCCACCAAGTTGTGAGTAGCCAGCATCACCATACACAATACCATTTGCAGTTTGTAGTCGTCAACCCCAAACCCAATAGTAGATCTCGTGCGACCGCAAACCAAGATAAGAGGCTCGTAGTTGAACAATCCTACAATCAAAGAGGTGGGATGTTGTAGCAGTAGAGACAGGTCTCGTGTTGAAAAGATAGACCTCACTCTTAGCCTTATTCATGTGCAACCATGATAATAGCCTAAAGGTTTTGAGGATGCAAAGCACTTTGAACATCTTATCAATATTAGCCTCACCAACCAAAAGTGATAAAATCATCAACAAACTGCAGTAAAGCAAAATCAGACCAAAAAAAAAAGATGTTGGATTGAAGAAGCCAATGTTGGATGCTTGTTGAAGAAGAGATGTCAATCCTTCTGCCACCGTATAAAAAATAAAAGGAGATAAGGAGCAGCCTTGTCTAAGACCTCAATGCAAGTCAAAAACCTGCTTAGATTCACCATTCAGGTTGACATGGGCTTACTTAGATTGGACCGATTTTTTTTACCCAACCACACTATATAGGTCCAAATCTCATATTTGCCAAGGATTACATGAGGAAAGATGAGAAAACATAATCAAATGCTTTAGTAATATCCAATCTAAACATGAAATAAGACTGAGACTCGAATTGGAGATGTTGTGGATGGCTTCTGAGGCGAGCACAATACAATCTTGTATTGAGCGCCCTTTTGTGAATTAATGATTACACTGAAGATGACCAATTGCATCCTAGTTGCCAGCACCTTAGTTAGGATATTATATGGTGTGCATAGGACTTAAATGGGCTAGAATGATGAGATGTCTATAGCGTTGATTGTCTTGGGCAATAAAATGATTTCTGATGACCAAACACTTTGAGCAAATTATAATAGTGAAAAAAATCAATAAACTTGGAGCATAAATTTGATTTGACTACTTTCCAGAATCAAAAGAAGAAATCCACAGGGTACCCATTAATCCCAGAGGATTTAAGCTGTGACATGCTCCCTGACTACATGGATCTCCTTAGGACTAAAACGAACTTCCAATGACACCATTTGCTCGATAGTTTGAGGCAAAAATCATGCCCCTCACGACGATAGTCTTTTCAAAGAGACTGTGAAAATGCTCTGAAATCGTTAGAAGCAAATCTCCCCCCCCCCCCACACCCACACACACACCAAAGCTCCCCCAATCTTCATAAACTCATGTCTATTAACATGATTTATGTTGGAAGCATAACTATGAAAGAATTTGGTATTTTTGTGTCCATCCTTAAGCCAGAGGAGCCAGAGGACCCGGGACTTCTGATGTCATTTCTGCTCCTTAATTCTCCACTCTGTGATACAGGTAATGAGTTCGGACTCCCTACTCCCAGTAGGGGCTGACTGTAGACCACCTCCATACTTTGAAAGGCCTCTTATCGCCTATAACTCAGACTCTCATTTAGAGGCCTCAAAGTTCTTTAACCAATGCATGGCCTTATCCCTAAGGCGGTTAAGCTTCTTATGTAATTGATAGGCAGCCCACGTCCATTCTACTAGAGCAGCCCAAGAGCTTTGTACCATCTCAATAAACCCCTCCTCTTGCAACCACCAATGTTCAAAACGAAAACGTTGACTGCTCCAAAAATTGAATCCCAAACAAAGAAGCAAATGCCCATGATTCAAGATAGACCATGGATGTCAGACAACATATCTAAAGCCCCTTGAGAGAGAAGAACTCGATCAAGCTTGCGAAGGCATGGGCTTACATTTGAAAGTGAGAAGTATCGCACTTCCAAAGCACGCTTCCAAGAACAAAGACCTTTATAAGAACTACCCTCATTTTTTTTTTGTTATTTACATGGAGAAACCGCTTCCAAGAATAAAGACCTAACCACGCTCGCTTTGCCTGTCGTCACTTTTCTGACAACATAAAACTTTGTGGGCTTACCTCTTTCTCCTAGGAAATAGCCACATTTCTGCTTGCAAAAAGGGGTGTCCCACAGTATCGGAAAATGCAGAGAATCAGAGTTGGGGTGAGGGTACCTTAGAGGTTTGAAGAGTGTTGGAGGCCGTGTCTGGATGAGGGAAACCCATGGATCATAGACAGCGTCTTATCGGGGTTTTAAGAGTCATTTTTTGTTACTATTTAACCATGATAAATAGTTAATTATGGTTAAGTTGACGCCACCTACTGGAAGGACCTTTGGTGTCACGGGCCTATTTCCTTCAATGGGTCAGCGCGGCGCGACGATCCCTCCTCATCGTCGCAAGCATACTTATCAGCTCGCTTGCCGATCACGGAAGCTTGTAATCAGAGTGCAAGCGAGCAAGAGAGAATAGAGGGAGAGACATTGCAATCACAAGAAGCAATCACAAAGAGGGTGAACAAAAGAAGCTCAACGCATTTACTTCATTCACAATTTTGCCTGCAGGCTATTACAGTTCAAGTATACAGACTGCCCCTTCGGAGTATTGATTCACGTGAACTTGGCAGCTTACATCAGGCTCAACAAAAATAAAACAGACTCTAAGCGCAATTGTACAATATAAGTCGTAAGGGAACATGCTCCCCCCATCAAATCATGCGCCGTCCTCGACGCCATCTGTTTCATGGTAAGCTCTGACTTCAATCGGATAGCGGTTGTTTATTCAGAATGCATGCTCTCACATTGGTTCTGTTGTTTCCTCTCATTGTACCAAGTATTCCTTCGCCTCCCCTAAGTAGTTCACCTTATGGCAAAGGATCTGACTGAGGTGCTTTTTGGCACGTTGTGCTGTCGGGGCTCTCTGCATGATGGGAGTGCACTGTGGCACACTATGTTACGGATCTCTATCATTCGGATGGAACTGCTTGAGGTTGCACATGTGAAACACCGGGTGCACCTTGAAGTCAGAGGGTAACTTCAGCTTGTATGTCAGCTTGCCCACCTTCTTTGTGATGGTGAAGGGTCCTTCATACTTTCTGAGTCGTCCGTGGTGTTGCCCGCAGAAGATGCCTGTACGACCAGGATATAGCTTCACCAACACATGGTCCAAAACTTGAAACCCCGTGGGCCGACGATGCTTGTCCGCCCACTTCTTCATTCTCTTTGTCGCCTTGTGTATGAATGTATTCGTCAACTCATTTTGCTTGTGCCAATCGCGAACAAACTGATAGATGAATAATGGCCTTCTCTTTTCTAGTGCGACAAAAGTGTGTGGGGTCAGTGGTTGTTGCCCCGTGGCTATCTCAAACGGGCTATGGCCTAAAGACTCGCTCTTCTGCATATTATAACAAAACTGTGTCATATCAAAGAGCTTCACCCAATTTTTTAGATTGGCACTAACAAAGTGCCTAAGGTACTGTTCAAGTATCTCGTTGATGTGCTCTGTTTGCCCATCTGTCTGTGGATGGCAGCTTGTTGAAAACAACAAATCAAAGTCAAGTAGTCGAAATACTTCACGTCAGAACTTGCCCGTGAAGCGAGCATCGCGATCACTTATAATGTTCTTTGGTATGCCCCAGTGCTTCACCACATGCTTTACAAACAACTTTGAAGACTTCTCTGCAGGGCACTCCTTGGAAGTTGGGATGAAGGTGACATACTTTGAGAAACGATCTACCACAACCAAAATAGAACTAAGGTCATCTACCTTTGGCAGACTAACAATAAAGTTCATGGAGATGCTATCTCAAGAACGTTCTGGAATTGGTAGAGGCTCAAAGAGACCGACAGCCTTCTTATTTTTTCACTTATCTTGTTGGCAGATGAGGCATGTCCGCACATACCCATCAATGTCGTCGCTCATTTGCGGTCAATAGTAGCCATACTCAAGGACTGCTAAGGTTTGATCCTGACCAGGTTGGTTGGCCCATAGTGTATCATGGCACTCCTTAAGTAGCTCTCGACGGAGGCTTCCCCACTGCGGCACGAAGATGTGTCTTTCTTTTGTCACAAGAAGGCCATCCTGTAGCCAAAATCACTGAGTCTTCCCTGCCTACGCTAGAGAAACAAGGTATTGTGCAGTCGGATCCTGCTGCGTACCTTCACGGATGTGGTTGGATAATGTTCCCCCCAAATGCACTTCAGAAGGTTTCGTGTGTGCAGTTGTCAATTCAACCCTACGGCTCAGAGCATCCGCCACAACATTGATCTTTCCAACCTTGTACTACAAGCCAAAGTCAAACTCAGCAAAAAATATCTCTCATCAAGCTTGTTTAGGCGTCAACTTCTTATGTGTCTAAAAATAGCTTGTGGCCACATTGTCCGTCTTGACGACGAACTCAGCACCTAGTGTGAGTTTTATGAAAACCTTTTTTAAAATAATATTTTTAATGAAAATCCAATGAAAGCCAGACACCAAAAATATAAAAACCGGCTTGCACAAGTGGTAGAGTCCGGGTCGATCTCAGGGAACGGAAAATACTTCGTATTCAAACACACAATCTAACTACTCTTTATTGCCAAAATAAAAAGACTTAATTAAATAATTAACTACGATAGTATGGCCCTACGTAGAGGGCTTAAACAAAATAAATAAATGGTTTTATTACAGACTCAATTAATAAAATAAAATAAAACCCTAATCTAAAAAGAAAAGAAAAGGCTTCAGTGCTTTGAGTAGTCTTGTCCCTTCTTGAGGTAATGTATGTTTTCTTGAACTTTTGCTTTTCTGAGGGCACTTCTGAGAGCACAAAAAGGGCTATACCACAAGTTTGAACGCTTCCCTGCACACAACAAAGACACAGGACACAGCAGTACTAATAGAAGTAAAACAATTCTAAGTAAAAAAAAACACTACAAACAAATCTGAACTACTTTAGCAAACCACTGCAAGACGAAATAGCATAACCAATTGCTAATCTAGAACACGAACGAGATTAACTAATCATGAAACAACTAGTAAACACTACTCTACTTTCAAAAATCAAATGTGACACTTACTAAAATAAAATGACTAAAACAAATTGCTAATACTAAAACAAATGGCTAATACTAACACAAATGATTACATGACATGAACTAATGACATAGCTAACTATCATGTTAATTAATGTGATCAGCCTAATGAATTCAATGCAGCCACTGAAATGAATAACTAAAACAAATAATTGTGGATGAAGTAAAGCACAGCTAGTAAGACAGTTAATATCTAAGGAAATAATAACTAATGCAATTACTAACCTAAAGCAACCAGCATCTAATACAGTCAATACTAAACAGCAAACACAACGAAAATATTCAAACTCAATAACTTAACCTATACTAGCTTGACCTATATAAAAACTGGATAAACATGAATCAGCTTAGCTATATGCACTTTTAACGTTAACAAATAATTGTTGTTGAAACAAGGCACACTACCTTAAATAAAAGGAAGAGATGCTGAATGAAAACTAAAAAAATTGACCTAAGTAACACAACGGCTGAACCTAAGTAATTGAACATGCTGCCAAAAAAAAACAAAAGATGCTACGTTAGTATTAACTCTAATCTAACATATAATATTCTACTGCAAGCATTAATACTAATGAACAATAAAAACAATAGTACCTGTGTAATGCAATAAAATAAAGACTCTAACTACATACTGCAAATTGAGTTCATTTCAGGTATGCACAGCAATGTCATTTTTTTCTTCACAGCGTGAAACGCTGTGTATTTTTTCTTTCTTTTCTAATTTTTTTATTTTTTTATTATAGACAGCTAAAATCCAAGAAACCGTGTAACATGTAACCCTAAAGAACACAATGAAACGAACAGTCTAATACAGAATTCAGGATACGATTTTATTTTTTCTTTTCAGCACAAAATAAAAAAATAAAATAAGAAACTATTCTGAACACATAAAAAGAAGTGGAGAGAAGGAGAAGGAATTACCAAATAGTTCGGCTGGACTGGTTG
Organism: Nuphar pumila; assembly: GCF_984573655.1. Lineage (NCBI taxonomy): Eukaryota > Viridiplantae > Streptophyta > Magnoliopsida > Nymphaeales > Nymphaeaceae > Nuphar > Nuphar pumila. The sequence goes on along the minus strand of NC_143255.1, from coordinate 108,986,030 downwards.
AGAAAAGAGGGGTCTCTCCCGTATCAGATCGTCATGCTACTCTATTGTGCTGAAAGAAGACGAAGAAGAAGAAGCCGACGAGAAGGAAGAGAGAAGGAGAAGAAGAAGGGAGGAAGAAGAGCCGGCTGGTAGAGAGAGAGAGAGAGAGAGGGGGGGGGGAGGGAGGCGTACAATCCACCAGGGAAAAGATGCCTCTCCTTTGCTTTAGTATCTTATTTATAATATAATATTAGGTTAAAGCAAATTTTTCAACACAAGTCCAATATTTTCAATAATTTTCAAAAAGACCCACTTTAGTAAAACCTGTTTTATTGTCTAAAAAGAAAACTTCCTAAACTAATAAAAAATTTATAAATTAGCTAATGCAAACCTAAGCTAGCTAATCTACCATTAAGAAAATCTAAATCTAATAAAAATACTAAAACCGTAGGGAAAGCTTTGAAAACTTGATTTTCTGATAAGATTTAATTCAATGTGATTTCTCAGAACTAACAATAAAAATGGGTTTTTAGAGCGATTTTAACACAGATCATGCATAAATAATGATTAATAAAATGCAAATATTATGCATGATCAGCACCCAAGAGGTGGTGCTGTCAGGTCCTGAAACAGTACACAATAGCAGTCATCTCATGTTCATGCACTGTGTAACGCTTCTCTGCATCTTTCAGCTTGCGACTCTCATATGCGATCGAATGGCCATCTTGCATAATAACTCCACCAATGGCATAGTTTGAGGCATCCGTGTGGACTTCAAAGGGTCTCGAATGATCAGGCAGTCGCAACACTGACTCTCTCACTAAGGCTTTCTTCAAGCCATCAAAGGCATCTTGACATACTCTTGCCCAGAGTCATGCCTAATTTTTCTTTAACAAATCGGTGAGGGGCGCAGCAATGAGGGAATAGCCTTCGATGAAACACCGATAGTAATTTGCCAAACTAAGGAATGACCATAATTCTGACACTTTGCTTAGCAGAACTCATTCCTAGATGGCCCTTATCTTTTGCCCATCCATACGCAGCGCACAACGCCCCACAACATGGCCAAGGAAGTTGATCTCGTCCTGCCCGAAGAGAAACTTCTCTCGTTTAACACAAAGGTCATTCTCCTTCAACACCTTAAATACGGTTTGCAAGTACCCGACATGTTCCTCCATGTTGCTATTATAGATCACGATATCATCCAGATAGACTACCATGAACTTGTTTAAGTAAGGGTACAAGATTTGGTTCATTAAAGTTGTGAACATGGCTGGAGCATTTGTCAACCCAAATGGCATTACTAACAATTCGTAAGCACCACAGTGAGTGACACAAGTTGTCTTTGACTCATCACCTTCAGCAATTCTCACCTGCTAGTAACCCGATCGCAGATCAAGCTTGAAAAAGATACAGGCATTGTCTAGCTGATCAAACAATTATGTTATTAATGGCAATGGGTACTTGTTTTTCACCGTGACTTTGTTCAAAGCACAGTAATCCACACATAATCGCTTGAAGTCGTCATGTTTTATATGAAAAAGAATCGGGGTACCAAATGAGGCTTTCGATGGACGAACAATGCTTGCATCCAACATCTCATCTAGTTGCCTGTGCAACTCCTTCAACTCAACTGACCCCATACGGTATAGAATCATTGTAGGAGGCTTCGCTCCTGAGATCAACTCAACCTTGTAGTCGACCTCACATCTTGGAGGAAGACGCTTTGGTAATTTTGAAGGCATCACCCCCTGAAATTCCTCTAATAGTGGGGCTAGGTTCGGCAACACTGATGCTTCTACATTTTCTTCTTTTGCACACACTGCAACTAAGAATATATGTTCCCCATGCTTGACACCCTTCTTTAGTTGCATTGACGATAGCACTAAAGACTTGCCTTTCTGCGCAAGGCACTGCACTGTGTGGGACAGGTCTGACCCCATGATCGTCAACGTGTTAAACTTTGGCAGCATCATAACATTCTGGCTTCGCAGAAACTCTATACTCAAAATCACCTTGAAATCATTCAGGGGCACCACAGAGAAGTTGGTTTTGCCGACCTAACTCCCCACTTGAATAACCATGTCTCTTGTTTCACCAAGAATGAGCTTGGCCTTAGAGTTTACCATTTTGATGGTCCTCTGCTTTGGCCCAGGCTTCAAGCCCAACCGCTCTGTCTCTTCCTGCGAGACAAAGTTGTGTGTGGCTCCTAAGTCTATCACTGTTGAAGTAGACTTTTCATTCATAATGACTTCTAAGTATATAAGTTCTTTACTGACCTACATGTTCTTAGTCGCGCAACTTCTAGCTGCGTTAATCGATCGCATGGCCCCCATCCTTGATTGCATCGTCTCAGTGTCACTATATTTAGTATCGTTGCATTCTTCCTGTGCAGTGTTAGCTTGCTCATTGTCCTTCATGAGGCGCTTTGGGCATTGTCTGGCGATGTGCCTATCGCCACAGAACCAGCATGTCACAATCGCAACCTTATTGCTATTGTTATGCTTTATGTAGTTATGTTTCTTTTTTGATTGACGGTGTCTCGACGTCTCACCTTTATCATCGAGTCGCTCATCCTTCTTGCCTCCGTGGTCAGGCTTCTTCCCGACTTTGGTGGATGTAGTTAAAGGCTTGCACTGAGTGTCAACTAAGCGCTCAGTCGCCACATGCATCTTTCAAAATACGAGGGTTGCTTCTGTTTACTTCAGATTGTACCCATAACTGAAGTCTCATAATGAACCAGTTGAGCATGTCGTCTTCTGGCATGTTAGGTATCTTCAGCATAAGCTTCTAGAACGTTCTGACATAGTCTTGCAACAAACCAGAGTATTTGAGCTCATGAACCATCTGGTACGCCTGCCTCTGCACGTTTCTTGGCATGAAATAGTTGTGCAACTTTATTTTGAAGTTGTCAAAGGTGTCTATCACGCATTGACCCCTCTTCATGTCGTTGTGCTTCCGTCTCCACCAAGCGATAGCATCTCCATCAAATCATGTTGTTGCGGCTTTAATCCTCACATCCTCAATGATCATATTCTGAATATTCAAGTAGTCTTTTACTTAGAACAAAAAGTTCTCAATGGCCTTGCTATCGCGAGAACCATTGAATTTTGTGGGTCTTGGTACATCAATCCTTGATGACCTCTCGTCATTTCTGCCATTTAGGGGTCACTGTCTGTTGCAACGTACGGCTCTTTAATTGAAGTTTTTGTACTTCAGTCTGCAGGTCAGTCACTGTAGTCGTCAACGAAGTGACCTGCCCCATTAATAAGTTTATCTGCTCTTGCAGGCTCGCCACCACATCATTGAGTCCACTGAATGATTCACATGCGCGTGAAATCTCTTCCTTGTGCAAAGTCACATCTTTCACCAGCTTGTTAACAGTTGCAGTCAACTCTTCTTGAACCTGAGGTGAACTCATCTCCTCAGCTTCAGCAATTGCCTTGCTTTTAGTGTTGCGCAAGTTTTAATAAGGAGCCACGATGTCTTGCTCACAAATCGCAGCTTGTCGGCGTATCTGTCGACACCAATTTTGAAGTCCCTTCTCCAACACGAAAATGAGCTCTAATACCACTTGTCACGAACCTATTTTCTTCAATGGGCTAACGCGGCGCGACGATCACTCTTCACTGTTGCAAGCCTACTTGTCAGCTCACTTGTCGATCATGAAAGCTTGTAATTAGAGTGCAAGAAAGCAAGAGAGAATAGAGGGAGAGAAATTGCAATCACAAGAAGCAATCACAATGAAAGTGAACAAAAGAAAGCTCGTATACTGACTGCCCCTTAAAAGTATTGATTCATCTGAAATGGGTAACTTACATCGGACTCAACAAAAGCAAAACAGACTATAAGCACAATTATACAATGTAAGTCGCAAAAAAACATTTAGAATTAAAGGTATAAAAAGCAGTGATGGATTTGCAAAATTACTTAAGCCAATCCTGTATAATGCAGAGGCCAATTTGAAAAAAAAACCCACTAATTTTATTCCCCTCTTTATTTAATCGTAACCACCCGCAATTTCCTCCCATCCTCTTTCCTTTTCATTGACCATCTCTCTCTCTCTCTCTCTCTCTCTCTCTCTCTCTCTCTCTCTATATATATATATATATATATATATATATATATATATATATATATATATCACTCCAAATAATGGATCCACGGAGGGTCAGGTCAACGATGTAAAAATGAGAAAAGACAAAGGAAATAAAAGAAATAGGAAGGGTATAGTTGTTAATGGTAAAAATGAATTTTTTTAATTGAGGGTAAAATGATGATTTGGGATGAAAATATGAACCATCACCTTTGGAACCAACTCCAGGTATGATTTTGGTTAACCAAAAAATAAGTGAAGTTAACCCAAATAAATCGACAATCCTCCCAAATCCGAAAGTAGGGCTGGGAAACAAGCCCAGCCGCTAATGGTTCGGCTCGCCATGAATTGTTCATGTAGCTGGAGGGCAAGGCCACAAGCACAAGCAGCTCGTTAACCAAAAACGAGCCAAGCACGAACAAAGAATGCTGGTTCGGTTTGGTTCATCTTGTGTAAGACGGTAAGATTATATAATATAAAATTTCTTGTAAAATTATAATATATAAAATTTTTGTATAGCATGTCATAAAAAGGTATTTTAGCGTTAACAGGTGTTAAAAAGGCAGCTTTAGGTTGTAGGGGTCAGAAGTTCAAATCTCATTGTCATCATTGTAAAATACATGTTTTATTTCGTAACTCTGACTCAATTGACTCAGGTTTAGCTCAGGAGTGAGCTCGAGCTGACTTAAATGGTAAACGATCGGAGACTACCAGCCCTATCTGCAAGAAGAGAGGGAAAGAGCAGTAGTAAGTTGGAAAGCCAAGTTTATATATAACAAGCCAGAGCCCTCCTATGTTGCGGCAACCAATCCGTAGAATCACCACTCTTCGATTAAACATCTTCCGTTTGTTATCCAACATCCTATCAAGGGAAAAAAAAACTCCACTCACACACAAATCAAACTTCTACCTAATCCTCCTGTCATCATCTAATCCATACCAATGAAAATAATAGTATTCTCGTATTCAACATTTTTCAGCACAACGACAACAATCTCACATTTGTTCCCTACACATTTCCGACTGAACTATCAACACTTGGTTAAGACTACTCAACACCAAATCCATGATTTTACGCAAACATAGAAGGTTGAAAGTTACTACCACTCCACATTTTACGCTTATTTAACAACAAAATGAGAACACCATAGAATATATCTATTGCGTTAGAGAATAAATAACGATTACGACTCGACAACATCTATATTGACCAAGCAAATATCAGGAAGGTTATAGGGTTGACAATACTATCAAAAATCTAGTACATAAGTCAAGAAAAACAATGCTCAAAGTAAAACTGACACCGACCATTACCAGAAGAAAAGCTCAGTTACCGAGTAACAAAACCCAAGTACTTAAAGCCCTTCCAATTCAGCTCTCTGCCTTTAATCAACTTCTTCCATCTTGCTCTCACCGTTGGCATCATCCTCCAATGGGGGCATGTCGGTGTCTTCTGCACCGACAATCTCATCCTCATCGATGCTCAGGCCCAGCTTAAGCATCCTGTGGATCCTTCCTGCAAAAGTGTTGGGTTCATCCAAGCTGAACCCAGAAGTAAGCAAGGACGTCTCGAACAGCAGCAGCACCAGGTCCTTCACCGACTTGTCGTTCTTGTCAGCCTCTGCCCGCTTTCTGAGCTCCTCCATTATAGCATTTTCTGGGTTAATCTCCATCGTCTTCTTGCTCGACATGTATGAAGACATGCTGCTGTCCCTCAGAGCCTGAGCCTTCATTATCCTCTCCATGTTAGCCGTCCACCCGTACTCACCCGTCACCAAACAGCAAGGGGAGTCCACAATCCTATCAGACACAATCACCTTCTCAACCTTGTCACCCAATATGTCCTTCATCACCTTGCACAGCACTTCAAATGCTGCCTTCTTGTCCTCCTTTCTCTGCTTCTCCTCCTCCGTTTCCTCCAACTTCAGACCCTCCTTTGTAGCCGAAACCAGCTTCTTTCCATCATACTCCTTGAGCTGCCCAACTGCATACTCGTCAATAGCATCCACCATGAACAGCACTTCGTAACCCTTCCTCTTCAGTCTCTCAAGGAAAGGAGAGTTCTCCACTGCCTTCTTGCTTTCACCAGTTATGTAGTAGATATCCTTCTGACCTTCCTTCATCCTCGTGACATAGTCCTTCAAGCTTGTTATCTCGTCACCACTCTTTGTTGAGTGGTACCTCAGCAACTCGGCCATTTTGGCTCTGTGTTGGCTGTCCTCATGGATACCCAACTTGATATTCTTTGAGAAGGCTTCATAGAATTTGTTGTAGTCATCCTTGTTCTCAGAAATCTCAGTGAACAACTCAATGCATTTCTTCACCAGGTTCTTTCTGATCACCTTCAAGATCTTGTTCTGTTGAAGCATCTCACGAGAGATGTTGAGAGGAAGGTCATCCGAGTCAACAACTCCCTTAACAAACCCAAGATACTCGGGGATCAGTTCGTCACAGTTGTCCATGATGAACACACGACGAACATAGAGCTTGATGTTGTTCATCTTCTTTCTTGTGTCAAACAGATCAAAAGGAGCACGCTTCGGGACAAAGAGAATGGCTTTGAATTCAAGCTGTCCTTCAACTGAGAAGTGCTTGACTGCAAGATGATCCTCCCAGTCGTTGGTCAAGCTCTTGTAGAAGGAAGCATACTCTTCCTTGGTGATCTCTTCTGGTTTCCTCAGCCAGAGAGGCTTCTGCTTGTTGGTTAGGGACCATTCATGGGAGACCTCCTTAACCTTTTTCTTCTTCTTGGTCTCCTTCTCTTCATCAACTTCCTCTATGTCTCCCTCCTCCTCTTTCTTGTCGTCCTCCTCTTTCTTATCTTCCTCCTCGTCATCGCTGACTTCCTTCTCTGTGGTCTTCTCAGTCCACAGATAGATGGGGTAGCTGATGAACTCAGAATGCTTCTTCACTAGGTCCTTCAGTCTCCTTTCCTCTAAGTACTCCAGCTGCAAGTATAGCCAAGATTTAAATTAGACCACAAAACGACTGATACAATGAAACAAGAAAGCTCCAATTTCTACCACAACCACAGCAAAAATATGCATCTGATAAACAACAATAAAGCAAATGAAGGATAACTCAGGATGGCAATTACCTGATCCTCCTTCAAGTGAAGAGTGATCTTGGTCCCTCTTCCCAGGCTTTCTCCTGAGACATCCCTAGTTACACTGAATGAACCACCTGCCTGTGATTCCCAAATATACAGCTCATCGTCATTGTGCTTGGTAGTGACGATCACCTTCTCTGCTACCAAGTAAGCAGAGTAGAACCCCACTCCAAACTGACCAATCATGCTCACATCAGCACCAGCCTGCAGTGCCTCCATGAATTCCTTTGTGCCGGACCTTGCAATTGTACCCAAGTTGTTCACCAAGTCTGAACCATTCCAACTCCATTAAGCATATTGCAAACAAGTGAAGACAAACCTAAAAAATTGCTAAGGGAAGGGGAAACACATACCAGCTTTGGTCATGCCAATACCACTGTCAATGATGCTCAGTGTTTTGTTAACCTTGTCAGGAACAAGCCGAATGAACAGCTCAGGCTGTCCATCCAGCTTGCTCTTGTCTGTCAAGCTTTCGAATCTAATCTTATCCAATGCCTATTAAAAAAAACAAAAACATATCAGATACACAACTCCACGATGAGAAAAGAGAACCCGAAATACATCAGATTACACCAATAATATCAAAAACAATGGATTCAGCTACAGAAGAGAAATAAGTACCATAGAAAACAGAGACCAAGTATCTATAAAAAACAAGAACTCCCCCTAACACTAGCAAACCAATCACAACAAAACAACACCAGACGAACAAATTGTCAACATTATTCTAGCACACTTAAAAATAAATCAAACAAATTACTGTGCAGAAAAAAGGAGAGAAGCAAATAGAAAATAAGGTGAACCAAGTTTAATCTCCAGCAAACCAAATGCTTATCTATCCAATCTAAATTTGACATTACCAAAAGAAAAGTTAAAGGATGTGACAAGTCCATGTTTGTGGTACCCTTATTGACAAGAACACTTGTGGTTTACCTTTTCTTCTGTTGAAAAGGTAGATATAAACGCACTTGGAGAAGTCAAAACATTGGCATGAAGAATAACTAAATCCAACTGTAAAACATGGGCAGTGAACCAGTGAAAAAGAAATGACCCGTCACAGCCCCCCACAACATACTATTAAACAAATCTAATCCTTGCTTAGAAAGGTACTACTGATCTCCATATTTAGATCCTTCTGCTTCCACTATGACTACAAGCAGATGATTATTTCAAAAATATTTCTTTAAAAGAGGGTTTGGCGGAAAATAGTAATACCAAAACGCATGAAACAGAGACCATAAGTACCAATATAAAACCAGATCTACCAACCATCACAGAATCAATCTCTTAAGCTTAGGAGCTGAAGGTGTCCATAATGACAGAGGAACACATGCAAGTAATTAGTGAGGCATCAAACTAACAAAAGCAGATGATTTCTAAAATATTAGCATCTATTGGCTTAAAGAGAGCTCAGGCTTAAGATGGTTGATCAAAAATCCGCAAAGAAGACTAAAATTACTTACAAAAAATACAAAATCAGATCTATCAACCATCATAGAGCCTAATTCTTCAAATTTGGGGATGTGGGCATCAAACAAAACACCAGAAAACGCACAAACAAGCATCAAACTAACAAAAACAACGAGTTTGACGACGATGGTAGCCACTAAAAGACCACGGAAACGCCGTTATAGCACCAAACAAAAACGATTCCAAGGCATTAGAAGAGATGGGTATCGATCAAGACAGAAGAAGTAAGAAGGAGAGAGCAGAGACTCACATCAGAGGAGTTGCTGATGAGCTCACGAAGGAAGATCTCCTTGTTGCTGTAGAAGGTGTTGATGATGAGGCTGAGAAGCTGGTTGATCTCCGCCTGGAACGCAAACGTCTCGACCTCACCACCCTCCATCTGAACCGTTGATGGAAACTACCAACAAAACAAGGATGTAATCAAAAGGAGAGATGGGTAGCGAGCGCGAGAGGGGGTGCGAAGCTTATAATCACGCTAGGGTTAGGGCTTGCTCGCAGAAGGATAGATATTTATATTGAGAACGGTCTCTTTCTGGAGACTTCTATGCCTAAACCCCTCCCTCTCTCTCTCCTTTTTTTATTTTTATTTTTCTTTTTTCCCTTTTTTCGTAATGGAGAAGAAAAAGATCTTGGAGTCTAGAAGCTTCTGACAGTTGAGCAATTCCATTAATGTTCTGAGGGCAACATCTTTGGTTGTGAGAGGAACCCTTAGACCTATAATTTGTGGACACTTCTGCACCGTCCATTTTCAGGGTTGACGGTCAAGATGATGCCAATAACGACCCGTTGGACGGCCATGATTTTTGCAAACTTCCACGCTGTGGGGCCTGGATTGCTCGATGTGGACGAGCGGTGGATAAAACAGAAAGACCCGGGCTGTCAACGGGTCGGGTATCTGACGCATCAGGGTATACCCGAACCCGCCCAAATAACAAATTGTCAGATTTGGGTTTTATCGGGTCGTGAAAATTGAATCCCAAACTCGAACCCGGATAACGGGTCGGATCGAGTACCCGGGTAGGGTTGAGTCGGGTACCCTACAAAAATCATAACCCTAACTCGGTCAGCATAATATTATTCGAGTCAGCATTTTTCAAGCCCATACTCCGGAATTCCGGTTCCAGTCAGGTTGGGTACCCAGTAAAAACCCGACCCACTGACAGTCCTAAATTTATAGGGTTAGGGTGTTTAGTTTATTCTAAACAAATCCAGATCTATATCTGGATAACGGGTTTGGATAACCGCTATTAATAGATTTTTAAAAGTGTTGTTTACAAGAAAATAACGTTAGAGTACTAACAAATTTAGAGTAAAGATATAAAGCGCCTTAAATACGAAATAATGCAATAAAATTGATATAGGAATGCCAAATGATGTTCCGAAATTATGAAATAAGCCCCAAAGAAATTCAAGATAGTAATGTTATTTGTGGAAAAAAAAATTAATTAACGGTGTAGCTAAATAATTTTTATAATACCATATTGTAAGATTCAGGGTTAATCTACGTGTAATGAGTAATGGGTACAGGCTAAATAAAATGTGTTAAATGAGTTTTTCAGGTTTTTTTGATTTTATTTTTAAATTCTGACCGTACAGATGTATTAACAAAAATAGCAATTATACCCTCTGAAATGTGTTCTTTCTTTTTGCAAATCAGCTCCTGCATTATTTGTTTTTTGCAAAATGGTCTTCGAAGAGGCAAACAATCATTTTTACTGACTTTTTGCAAATTAGTTTTTTTGTTTTTAATTTGGCATTTGCAGAATGGTGGTAGAGCCATCAATTTTTTTCTCCCCTTAAACGGCTCATAACCTCAAGGACTATTTTGCAAGAATAAATGAAAATGAGGGGACCAATTTGCAAAATCTCATAACACAAGGTCTATTTTGCAAATTGCTAATAAGACTAGACTATTTTGCAAAAAACTGGAAAAAAAAAACTGTGTTTTTTGTTTGTGCAGACAAGTTGAAAGATAACCTTTGTTTTTTTTTTATAGTTTTAAATGAGTATATCATGCTTATAATGTTGTATACATCTTTATCAACAAAATACTAGGATCAAAACAAAATACTAGGATTAAACATTTGTTTCGTTTTTACACATAATCTTAATTATTTATTTTGCCATTTTTGCAAAATGTAATTTTATTAATTTTATTATTAGGAAAAAGAAAAATAACACTTAAAAAATCTACCACGGCGAGGGTCGCCACTTGAGCAGCATGATGGTTGTGAGGATGCCAAGACGAAGGCGTCAGATCAAACCTCTTTGGTGCATGAGTGTGTCTACAGCTTTCAAAGGTGGGCCACATGGTTCTTCATCATAAAAAAATACTTAAAAAATCTTTCAAAAGACCTTTATCACTATGCTTTGGCAAGATCCAAACCTGAAATTGGATATTGAGAGTCTAACTACAGTAGTGGTGGATTCAGGATTTTGCTTAATGGAGGGCAAAAACTTTTTGGTTTCTAATATTTAAAATTTTCAGAACTTTTCAAAAGGGGCATCACTTACTGGGTTGAATTTTTTTTTAAATTTTCTAAAAATCCTGGTTCAGCCATGCTGCTTGGGCTGAATCATAGTGACAAATGTTTTTATCGGCAATTTCTCGTTTCTCAAAAACTCGCAAGAAATTTAAAAAAATCATAAATCTCGTGTTTTTTTCGGCAAAATCTCAGCAATAAAAAAATTAATTAAAAATTATTTTTTATAAAAAATAATAAATTTTATTTAAAAATAAAAATACACAATTTTTTCGTGATAAATAGCTGTTTAAAATGTAAATATCACGTTTAAATCATGATATTTATGTTTTTTTTCATAAATCTCACGATATTTTGAAAATATCGTGAGAAATTGCCGTTTTAAACTTTCAGGCAATTTCTCGCGATATTATCGTGAGATTTTCATAAATCTCGCGATATTTGTCACTATGGGCTGAATGTGCCAAATATGATTGAATGTCTAGTATAACACAACCTACAACATGACTCCTTCCTTCAAAAATCCTGCCATTTCTTTCTTTACAAATCTGCCACCAGGCTGAAACAAGCCACCATTTCCAAACCCATTGTCATTTTTTGGAAAACTTGACAAAATGAGGGCCCAAAACTAGAATCCCTGAGGTTTAAGCATGGAAAAACCTTTAAGCTCAAACCTTCAAGCATGGAAAATGAAAATTGATTGAAAGAAAAGACAAGAGCAGAACAAGTGCACAACAGTCTCCAAGTCTTGCTCACACAAACAACAATGGTGAGGAAAATGAACTCCCAATTTCTAAATATAGTCAAGAGTGTTAACATGGCCAAATAACAAGGCCCATATTAAGAATAGCAACCGAGGCGAAGGCCCCAAACCGATCCCTTAGGCAGCCAATCCATACTTGTTTCTAAGCTTACAGCATAACTAGAGGCCATTGAGAATTCTCCATTTGAAGCAAGGGACCATTTGAGACCAGTCCCATCATCTGATTGAACTAAGAAAGAGTAGAATACCTGGAAAGATTTGGAAATCACCTTCCACACTAGGGTTAACCTCTTTTTCAGGTGTAGTGCTCAAGCCAGTCTAGTGGGGGGGGAATCACTCAATTTTATATTTACGCTTCAAGAAATCCAATGAAGGCATTTCTCCTTTAGCAGAACGCTACCACCACCGGCATAAGAGAGCTAGGTTGAGGATTAAAAGCCTTTTGATGCCTAAACCGTCTCTTTCAATAAGAGAAGTTACTCTTTTCCAATTTACCAGCACTTTACAAGGACCCCAACCTCCCCACAGAAAATTAGAGATCTTATTTAGCTTATTGATGTGATGGCCCTGTCAAGCTTCGTTAGGCATGGCATATCAAGCTTGTTGGACCAAGAGTAAGTTTGAGCCCTAGAAGAAATGTCATATAGGTTGCATCTATCAAGAAAATTATTGAAGTCCTGCATCGATTTGACTGAAAGATTACATTCATTGGAAGATGGCAGGCAATTAAAGTCCCCAAGAATACACCAATGAGCAGATACTTGAAACAATTCATTCCAAAAAACTCGCTTTCTGGATCCAGTTGTAGGACCATACACTATAGATAATAAATAGCAAGGGAGCTTTAAGATTAAAGGTTTTTGATAAGTAGTCAGTCAATTGCTTTAAGATTAAAGGTTTTTGATAAGTAGTCAGTCAAGTGCGCCCACCCTATCAAACTGCCAAAGCACAATTATTCCTCTTGAAGCTCCAGAAGAAGGTTTAAAAGCAAAATTGCGATCACCCCAAACTGAGTTTATGAAGCACAAATCAGCATGCTCAATTTTCGATTCAACCACTGCAAGAAAGTTCCGGGCAGAAGTCGTTTCTCCAATTAGCAAGGTACAACTGCCTCTCTCAGGAATTGAGGCCCTCGGCATTCCATACTACAGCTTTCATTGGGGAATAGATGAAAATTTCCTTGCCTGACGAGTAACTCGGCCATCAGTTGGGAAAGCAATGATGGAAGCATAAGCAACCTTAAGATCAAGGCTTTTAATTTCTCTCTCTTAAGCTTCGAGAGTCGAAGGCTCTTTCGATTCATTGGGGTTTCCATTTCCCCATTACTGAACTTTGGCTTGAAGTTCCTTTTGAATCTCATTCATGAGAAACAGAAATGTCCATAGAGTGATTTTTCCGGCCGAAAAACCAAGCATCACTCACGGTCAAGAAGAGGCGGGAAAGGAGAGGATGGGGCAAGCTCAGTTAAGGAGGCGGGTAGTTGCTGTGGAACCCGGCCAAAGGAAGGAGATGAAAGATCGGCAGTGGGAGACAGATCAGGTGGCAAAAGGGGTCCAGAAGCTTAGACTCGACCCAACAAAAATGGGTCGAGTGCAGCGGGAGAACCACTTAACCAATCTGTGGCAAGGGTGAAGTAGGCTCGGAAGAAGTGCAATGAGAAGGGTCGGGCGAAACAGGCTGAGAAATAGAAGAGACCCAGCCAGGTGAAGGGCAAGACGGAACAGGAAATATGGATGAGTCCCCAGGCTGGACTCGATCTAAAAAATCTGGATCAGACCCAAACCATGTAAGTGAGATGGGTTCGGTCCCAGGAAGGTACCGGGTCAAGGTGGGTTAGGCCCAGATTAGGGGAAGAGGGAAAACTGCAATCCACGTCATAGGATGTTACATGGCTAAAAGAAGGAGGGCAATAAAGGGAAAACGGCAACTGGGTAATGATATTCAAACGAGGCAATGAAGGCTATATGGGGAAAGAGAAAGAAGGCAAGGGAGATAGTGATTAAAGATGTTGGGTAGATTGCGTATAAGAGGTTAGGCCTCCAGATTGACGTCCTTAAGGGCATGTTTGAATCACTGTCCCTCTCTCGAAATGGGATGAAATAGACGTGGGGGACGGTGATTTTAACAAACCTTGAACGCTCGGAACAGTGTTCGCCGCATCCTTAAAAACCTGTTCTTTTGTAACAGTCTTCCTCCTATTACAAAAAAAAGCTGGACGAGAGAAACATGTTTAAAAAAAAATGAGTGCAAGGGTCCCCGACTCTCTCTCTCTCTCTCTCTCTCTCTCTCTCTCTCTCTCTCTCCATGAAAAACGGGATGAGTCGGCAGATCGTCACGGTGGTTGGAGTCCTAGAGAACCGTTTGCATGTGGTTTCATGAGCTAAGATGATCGCGTTTTCAAGAGGATGTGTTAGTGTTTAGGGCTGCGAATGTGCGTCTGAAAAGAGTTGTTGCTCCGGGATTAATCTTTCTTCTGTTTCGTTTGTGTCCGCTAAAAGGGGGGTCCTTTGAGATTCAGATTAGGGGCTTTGGCGGAGATTCAGGTCAGGTGCTTCTGCGTCCATCGGTGACGGGGCCCGTGGTCGGCATCAAAGATGATGAATGTGAATAGGAAGGGTGGCGAGGCGTGTTGTGGGGGTCAGGATCCGATGAATGGGATCGGGAATCGCTGGGCCGAATTCAAATGCGTATGAAGATGGTGATCGGTCCTTCATTACATTTTTTTTGGGGGGGAGGGGGTTTCCTGCTCATTTTGGGTTTTTTCAATATGATTTTGCATTGCAGAAGATTGGATATAAGTTTTTTTTTTATTGATTAGGGTTTCTTTCTTCTTCATTCTTTCCCCCATCAAACAAAGGACATTTGTTGGGCTTGGAACAAAAAGAACAGAACGAACAGAACATTCTGTTTTTTTTTGTTCATCTCGTCCAACCCTACACAAGGTATCAAACATACCCTAAATGCCCGGGCCAACTCCGAGTCCCACCTGGTTGACGGTTGGTTGTTGATCTCCCACAGCATTGATCAGCATAACTGCCACGTCATCTGTTCCACCTGCCACATCACCCTTTCCAAGCGTTCCCTGCAGGACTGGTGACTGTTCCGCTTTCCATGGCAGTTCAGCATTCTTTGAGGGTGGTGCACAGATCCTGCCGGGTAACGTATTCCAGCGGTGCACAGTCCTTTGAGGAAGGGTGACGAAGGTATATGATCTTCGATGCCTTGGGAGGATAGGGACAAGAAAGGATCCGAACTTGGGGAGTTCAGCGAACACATTAACAGATCCGGCTGGATGGAAGTCGATGGGTTTTTAGTAGAATCCTTAGAAGCTTTTGGTATTCGACTTCGAATGACGAACAAATTTGGATTGTTTTTTGCAACATCCAAACTGCATTTGTATCAATGCTTGCGACGTTGGAAGTTGAGGAAGCTGCATCTCTCGCACCATCAGTCCCCAGGCCAAGCCGGGAAAGTGGACATTTTTTTCAGCAGTAACTTGCGGTGTAAGAAAGATTGAGTTGAAGACCAGTCCAAAGATCCTACATCCAAACAGTCTCTGATCGTTCTGGAAAGCTTCAGGAAGAACTCTTGATTGAAATCGGAATTGTCCAAGCAGTGCGGATTAGAGGACAAAAGATCTAGCCTCACGCCAAGGTTCGAGAGAAATCCCTGGTTGATTTCTCGTGATTGACTCCAATGGAGTGAGTCCCCAAGTACTTTTTTTCCGATAGGGGCAAGATGCGATGTAACGGAGGGCGACCAGCAGAGGAGGGCCACCTGAGATTGGATTGACGATATCTGGGACGTTTTTCAGGGAAGCTAGCAGCATCGTTACGTCTGAAACAGCGGTATCCACGACCAGATCGTGAGTCCAAGACCCCCTTCTCACCATCTCTCCTTGTTGGACCAGTGTGAGTAGGGATGGGCAACCGGCCCGGCAGATCGATGGGCCAAGCCGACCCAGCCTGCCATGGGCCAGGTTTGGGCCATGAATTTAAACCCGGGCCCGTTAGGAACCTGTCCGAAACCCACCCGTTATATAAGTGCGCCAGGCACAGGGCCGGAGTTATTTATTAATTTTTTTAATAATATAAAAAAATTTAAATTTAAATATTAGGTAGTAACTTGGATAACTATTATTATTTACCCATGGGAACTTGCTATTTGTTAATTATTATTATTTACCTAATTAATTGTACTAATAAGAAATTAATTCCATGGGAACTTGTTATTCTCTGGTTAACCCATAATTTCAGTCAAGCATTTATGCATTTTAAGATTGGGCCAGGCCCAGCTGGGCCAGACCAGGCCCGCTTCACATTGGCCTGTTGGGCCAATGGGGTTCTCTTCAAACCTTAAGAACCTAGCCAAAACCCAGCCTGTTAATAAATAGGCCCGTTGACCATGCCAGCCCGGTCCATTAGCGGGCCAGCCCTATGCCCACCCCTAAGTGTGAGCTATGTTAAATCTCTTATTGGTGTTAGACTTCCTGATCCCATTTCATGAGTTGAAACAAGCTCTTTACGAGTTGAACATGAGCTGAGCCACAAGCAGCTCGTCACGTTTCTTAGCCCTAATCAGTGTGACGTTTTCTAAATTAATGATTATGTAGAACCACGAAAAAAAAAAAAACTAAAGAATTTAGAAGGGCAAGTCATGAACTTTGTAAGTTTTGATTATTTTGTTCACAACTATAACGAAAGCAAAATAGTAAATCAGTCAAGTCCAAGCCCACCATGTATGGAAGTGCTTACATTTTGATAGAAAATTTTGAATATTCATCTCATATGAAAGGCAAAAGTATGGATAGGAAATATTTCACCACCCTTTTTATCAAGTCTTTGGCCTTGGAGTGGAGAAGGTTTCATATATACTGCTGGAGAAAACCTACAAAACTATCAAAATGATGCCATTGATGTCACCCTTTATATCCCCCTTGTGGATCCCTACCATCCATACCTCATACATGACAGACTAATGGCCAACCTAGAGAGTGGAAGATGATGGAACATGGAGAACTTCCTTAACCTTTATAAATCCCAACGAATTTGTTAAAAGAAATTATACAATCGTTATTGATACCTTGGTGGAAGTAAAACTTATGGTCACTATTTCCAGAGTATATATCAAACGAAGGCAGGAGACCATGGCCATATGCAGGTTGGTGGATTATAACAGGGCACAGTGTGGGCAACATATATAATTAGTTAATTACATGCTAATCAAAGTAGCAAATAACTTGAATTACCTTGTTTCTTTCCTTCAAAAGTTAACAGGCTTAACTATATGCTGCCGCTGACGATGCAAAATTAACTCTTCGCACTACCCGTCAAGCTTTGATTTTTATTCTGCCTGAACATGATCATAAAAGGTTTTTAATTGTGAACAATCAGTGGCATACCATGATTTTCTCTCCAAGAGATCTATTTTCACATACTGTTGAATCTGCACTTTTAAAAGATGGTCTAATTGCAAATAATCTAAACTGAATGAGATTATATTTTGGAGTGATGCATCTTGCAAGTATTATGTCTGCAGCATTAATATACACATCTGGATTTTATCTAAAGCAGCTCCATATTAATTGCATAATCCAGCAAAACTGGTTCCAGATATAATTACAGACGTGATAAAGCTGAAACAGCACTATTCCAATTAAAGAGTTTGAGGACAAAATTTGGGGGGAAGAAACCCTCCATCAGGCATGAAGTGGAGCCTTTGCTGAAAGGCTTGTCTCTGATATTAGTTTCTAGCAACTGGTCCTCTTAGCAACCATTACAAAATAAACTATGCACTCCTTCCAGTTCCTACTGTAAAATGTTTTTCTTCCTAGATCAAAAGTTCAGTTCACTCCATGTATCCAAGTATGCAGCAGCAAAAGACTATACAAAATTTTAGTTCACTCCATGTACCCAAGTATATAGGCAGCAATAGTTTATACAAATATAACTACGACTTCTGGGAGCCACTGGTAGCAATATGTTCATGAGGCCCAAAACACATTATACAGATGACCTGGATCACAAAACATGTGTCATAAATAATGGCTGAACAAAAAAAACGCCTTGTTCAAATTTAGAGATTAACTGATGATTCGAACATGAAATTGCATTTTGAAGACCTGTAAAAGTCAGCATCAAACTTTGAAAAATTCAACTAGGTTGTGAACTTCAGGTAAATACCAAGCACCAAGCCTCTGCATTCCTAGGCAGGCAGTCTGTCACTCCCTATGGCCTTGGACGAATATGACAGACCTTGGGTAAATGACTAACCACCAACTACCTCACTGGAGATCTGCCCAACTAGCAACTTGGGTACAACTAGTTCCCTTCATTTTGAAGCCAAGGCCTGAAAAACTACCTTCACAATGTCTCAACTTTGAACAGCAGCTCAGCTCTCTGATTTTGGAAAGAAATGCTCGATTTGCAGATATCCTCGAGCCTGCCCATTTTGCTTTGTCCCATCTGTCAACTTTTTGGAAGGTTTTGTCCAAAGAGACTGCTGCTTACGAGCCTGCAAACAACCACAAGGCAATTCAGACAAGAGCATAAGAAGCTTCCTAACATGAAGTTATGTCGCATGGATACAACCATAGAACATGGGATATGGCTGGGATATGGCTACTTCCGGTAGATTTTTCCTCTAACATGTATGGGAACATGGAGTGGGACCAAAACTGAATCATCAACATGACAGGTATGAACAACAGTCATGGAGAGATTGAAAATTAAGTACTCACTAAACTGCAAAAGAAAAGAAAATTAATGAAGAAATAAGGTTAAACTTACCAATGATTCGTTCTGGTTTCTCAAGACTTTGATGGTACCCCCTCTCCCATCTGCTCCAATTGCAATCAACTGTCCCATGGCATCAGGATCTTTTGGTACTGTTTGGCCTTGCCTGCACCATTTTCCCATTGGTCTGCTTGCAATTTTAGATCCAAGAAGCACGCCAGGAAAACATTGCTCAACTGTAAATCAAATGGTAACTAACTGTGAATATTTCTGAAAAGACGCTCGTGAATACATTATCCACCTGCAAACCAAAGAAGTGATAGCAAATGTTTCTACAAAGCAGGCACAAATGCTAAAACTCTTTGCCATAGAAGGCTTGAATTTAATGTGGAATTTGCTATTATTTGAGTGTATAAACTTGGTCTTAGAGAAATCACCTGAGCGTGTAATAGATTTATAATGGGATGTTGCTTTTTCTTTCACAATTGGGATGAAATTATCATCATCTAAATTAATCAATAAACTTGTATCATCTTGATTATCTGATCTACTATGATTTCCATCATCCTTACAACTTAGATCCAGTGATGCAACAAGCATATGCTTTCTGTCCTCAATGATCCCTTCCAATGCGTCCATGCTAATAGTTGGTTCAATTGCTGCCAACTGTTCAGAATCTTTAGATTTCTTAGAGTACCGCAATTCCATCCATCCTTTTGGATCGGTCCTTGATTTTCCTAGCCTGACCGGAGAATGACCAACTGTATCCATGTCAGTTTGGAAGTCAACTTCTTCCATGTCAACCTCGATTATCTCTCTTTTCAAAGCCTTCTCACTGCAAGAATTTTTATTTGTGGGAACACCACTGTTTGCATTGATATCAAATGAATGATTTGGCAACAAACCATTCAGACTGGAAGATTTTGGAATTTTGGGAAGATAGCCATTTGCGTTGATATCAAATGAAAGATTTGGCAACAAACCAGTGCAATGTGAGTCTGAACTAACGTTACGCAAGAAACCAGTATAACATGAGTCTGGACTAACATCAGCAGATTCCCTTTTTACTTTTGACTTGCAGCTGTCTAAGTCACTAGAGCTAAGTTTGACACCATATTCATCAATTCCTTCTGCACGAACTCTCTTAGATGCCTTCAGCTTTAAGGCCCTCAATACCTCATTATCTCCATCTTCAACAGCTATCTCCACTTCTTTCAATCTTTCCTGATACAGTTGATAAAAACATGCAGATCTTCATTAAGGCAGGGGAAAATAAGAGCATAAACACATTAAGTGATCACAGGGAGACCATACCTTTAATTTTTCTATCTTTATCACAGCCTTGGCAAGCTTTTTTTGAGAAATTTGCCCTTCTCTCCCTAAAAGGTTGCACTGGGCCATCAATTCTTTATAACTCCTTTGAAAACCCATTTGAAATGAAGGTTAGATGAACTAAATATATGCTAGATTATCAACTTATCAAAAATTTAAACTCACATAGAAATCAATGAAGGGAGCATAAAGGGAAAGCTATTGATATATAAAGTTGCTAATAACCATGCAAAGTTGGACACTTCTGGATGAAAATGTTAAAATATATGTATCAATACATACATACATATATATATGTGTGTGTATGTATGTATGTATTTCTTCAAATACACCATAATACCCAATAGGGGTATTATGGTCATTTCACACAGTACCCGATAGGGGTACTTGTGTTTTTTCTTTTTTTATATTTATTTTATTTTTCATTTTCTTTCTTTTCTTTCTTTTTTAACAACTTAAGGGGCCCCACCATAGAGTCATTGGGGCCCCAAACGGTCACAATTGTGACCGTTGGGGGCTCCCAACGACTCCATGGGAGCCCCCTTTTGGCTCTCCTTTTGAGGCCATATGGCCTCCCTTCCTCTCATTTCTCTTTGTATAAATAGGGGTGAACCCCTTTGTATTTTCTTCATGCTTAAGAGCTCTCTTTCTCTCTATTTCTCAATAAAGAGGCTTTTATATTTTTGCCTTTCTCAAGGCTTGTGTATGTGTTGTCCGTTAGTGGACTTGGCTATTGTCTATTTTGGTTGTCCATTGTAGGACATTACAAGTGCTTATAGCACTCTTTATATTTTCGCATATCTCATTACATGGTATCAGAGTCATCTGATTCTTCCAAGGTAAAATCTTGTCTCTCTCTCCACTTCTTTTACATATTCTCCTGTTGAAGCAATGGAGACCAAGATCAACCTATCATTCAAGCTCAATAAAAAAAATTACATGATGTGGGCATCCGCAATGGAAAATAATCTCAAAGGAAAGCAACTTTGGGGTTATGTAATGGGGATCATTCCGGAACCTCAACTTAAGCTCACAAAGATGGAAGGAGGTCAAGAAAAAGCTTTTGAAAGAGATGCTCGCATCAAAGCAATAGAAGACCATCAACGTCAAGTAGAAGATTGGGAAAGCAACCATACAAAAACCCTAGCATGGTTTATGAATAATGTTGAACTTAAGGTATGTGCAAATATTGTTAAATTTCGCCGAGCCAATGAAGTTTAGTTTTTCAAGAAGGGTATGTATACCAAAAAAAAATCTTGCAAGAGCCTATTTCTTGCAAGAGAAAGTTAGAACTACAAAACAAAGGGATATGAGCATCCAAGATTACTATAGTGCTCTAAACCCTTTGTGAGATGAATTGGCTCTTTTAGAGCCTAAATGGCTGGCTATGGAGGATGTTGAGCTTAGAGAAAAACAAATGGAACAAGATAGATTGTTTCATTTTTTATTTGGGCTTCGTCCAGAATTTGAACAAGTGAGATCCTCATTCCTTCATAGATCCACTCTTCCTCCATTAGAGGATGTCATTGCCGAAATTACTCAAGAAGAGACTCGGCATGGCATGAGTAAAAGCATGGATAATGTTCTTGCCATATCTAAATCCGGCAATCATGCTAAAACATACAAGCCACCTCATTTTTGGAAAACAAGGGAATGGTGGAAGGAAGATGATTATATGTCATCATTGTTATGAGCCAGAACATATCAAACCCGCATGCCCAAAATTAAATGAAACTTTCAAGCCTAAGGTGGCTTCCGTTAAGGAATCCTCCATTAAAGAAGATGAAGGCAAAAACGGGGATCTTAAAGACACTCTTGGTCAAATATCCATGGCTCTCCAACAAATCTTAAAGACTACTTGCTTCACCTCTGGTGCCGCCATTGCCTCTTCATCACCTCCCGGTACGTATTCTTGAATTTTAGATTCTGGAACTTCTTTTCACATGACTCCCCATGAAAATGCTTTAACTAACGTATGCACCAATTCAAAAACATCTTGTGTCTCTACGGCCGATGGAACCTTTCTCAAAACAAATGACATTGGAACTCTAGATCCAAAAAAAATCCAAAACTTTTTTGTTCCAAAAGTAAGAATAGTTCCTAAACTAAATCTCAACCTTTTTTCTATTTCCCAAATTGTCGACCATGGATGTGAAATATCTTTCTCATCTCAAGGGTGCTTTGTGCAAGATCTTCAGTCCGGGAAGCGGATTGGACAAGGCCATAGAAAGGGAGATCTTTACTACATGGATCACTTGACACTCCCTACAAAATCTTTTTGTACTTATGTTCAAGATAAAAGTATTGAAACTTGGCATAAAAGACTTGGACATCCAAGTTATTCTAAAATGTATCTTTTTTTCTTTTGGAAACAAGTTTTGTAAAGAAAGAGATATAAATTATAAAGATTGTATTTTTTGGAAAAATGAAGTCTATTCCATTTCCTACAAGAACCTTTATTTTAACTAGACATTTTGAATTGGTGCATTCCGATGTGTAGGGACCATCTTCGGTTCTATCTAAAGGTGGTTATTCATATTATGTGACTTTTATTGATGATTATACTAGATATGTGTTGATTTATTTTCTTAACCTTAAATCGAAAGTCTTTACCTTTTTTAAAGAATTTTGTGCAAAAATTCAAAATCAATTTCAAAGCCACATATCCATTCTTAGATCCGACTCCGGAGGAGAATACCTATCAAATGAATTTCAAACATATTTAAAATTGTTGAGAATAGGTGGTTTTAAGTAGAGTTATTTTACATTAAGATGTTTTTTGTAATTTAGTTCTTTATAATAGGGCTCTATTGTAATTAGGTCTTTAAGCCTCTCTCTATTTAACATAGAGAGAGGCCCTAATATCGATGAAGGTTCTGAGGTTTTTCTTTGCAGCCGTCTCTCTCTCTCTCTCTCTCTCTCTCTCTCTTCTCTCTCTCTCTCTAGGGCCCAGTTCATCTTCTACATGGTATCAAAGCCATATCGACCGTGGGAGCGTGATCGACTGTGACGTGGGAGCATGATCAACCGTGACGAGGGAGCGTGATCGAGTCTGATCAAGGCTCGATCGATCGTGGAGGCCATCGTGATCGTGATTCAATACCTAATCAGATCGTGATCAAGGCCACCAGATCTGTCAACAGATCCAATGAGTAAAAGAAATAAATACCTAATCAGGTCAGCGATGTAAAATGTTTTTTTTTTATCTGTTGACAGATCTGATCACGCTGCTGGTCGTGGATGCTTGCTGTGAGTTCGCAGCTTCTTGTTTTTATCGTTTCATGACTACCTACTGTCTCGGTGGTATTTCCTGCCATCAGTTTCGTGGCTACCTGTTGGGAGTTGATTGCTGTTGGTATAGTGTGCACTGAACATGTCGTGAGATATTGATATAGTTGTTGTTGGGAGTCTGATTACTGTTGGTGATTCTACATATGGTTGGGGCCCTGTTTTGTGTATCTTGATATCGTGGCTGTGGGGAGTTTGATTGGTGTTGGTACTATTTGCACTGAAAATGTCGTGATTTCAGGTCGTGACTTCCTGCTTATTTTTTTTTACAGCAATCCAACTCTTAGTGGTGTTGCTCGTGAGAAAAAAATGAATGACTTATTGTCAAACTGTATATGTCTGGGGAGCTGCCCCTGTTATGAAAAAAAATATTGTTGCATATGCAGAAGTCGTGTTAGCTGTGATTCACTGAAGTGCTGAATTATCTTTTTGTTTGTGGGCTGCTGCTCACTACTGTAGTGGGGTTTTTTTTTGTTGTTCGTGAGTGAACAACTGCTGGTTGGAATATCAGTTGGCGTGTGGGTGTAACACGCGGGGTTTTTTTGTTTAGTGTGGAGACTGTCCAGTTTTTTTTTAACCTGCAGTATGGTTGAAACTTTGAAAGGTGATTCAAAATTGGAACATATTGGAGAATATAAGGCATTTGCCAATCCCTTTTTGTACGGCTCGTCTGTAAGGTTAAATGAAACTAACTATGACAGGTGGTCCAGAACATTTATGATGTCGGTATCTGGACATCGTAGAAAATATATCTTGTTGGAAGATGGACCCACTGAAAAGGTGGGAAAATATGTTACCTGGGATGAAGATAATGACATAGTCATGTCGTGGATTATGAATAGTGTCGAACCCCATATTGCAGATGGTTTAATTTATTATAATACAGCCAAACAGATGTGGAACAATCTTCGAGATATATACTCACAAGAAACTAATGTGAGTCGTATCCTACAAGTCGAACAGGAAATATACAATTTACAAAAGGGAGATCAAACCTTGGCCCAGTACTATGCCTCCGTAAAAGCTGCTTTTGAAAGACTTAATGCTCACAGACCTCTCTGTTGTTCGAAACAAAAGGATCATCAAGAACAAACTATGGTTGCTAGGTTTCTTACAGGTTTATCTTCAGAATTTTCTGTTGCAAAAGTCCAAATGTTGACTGGTTCAGATGTACCTACTCTTGCTGAGGCATATAACCGTCTAAGCAGACTTGCTATATCTCTTCCACATTCTCAGCCTGTGACTCAGTCTTCTGCCTTAGTTGTCTCATCTGGTTATGGACGTGGAAATCTTCAGAACATCAGAGGACGAGGTCGCGGCCGAGGTGTGGGAGGCAGAGGAAAGCTTCAATGTACATTCTGTGGAAAATCTGGACATTTAGAAGATCGTTGCTGGGATAAGCATGGCTGACCAACCTCATCTTCATCAAAGTCATATGCTCCTAAAGCTAATACTACTTCTCTCGAGGCAACAAAGGCACAAGACAATATTTCTACAAGTGACAGTAGTATAACCCTCAGTCGTGCTGAATATGATGAATTGATAGCTCTTCGTCCTTTGAGCTCTACCTCTCCTGTTGCTGGTGTTGCCTATTCAACCGGAAATCTTCTTCATCCGACTGACCGTAAGTGGATTATTGATTCTGGTGCATCCAGACATTTGTGTGGAAATTCACTTGTTTTTTCAGATCTAAAGGATATTAAGGCTCAGCTTGGAGTCTCATTAGCCGATGGGAGTACCTCCCCGGTTGTTGGTCAGGGAAATATTTCTATATCCTCCTCATTACAGTTGAAAAATGCTCTTCATGCTCCAAAATTTCCTCAAAGTTTACTTTCTGTGAGTTGTCTTGTAAAAGAACAAAACTGTAGAGTAATATTTGATCCAATGGGTTGTCATTTTCAGGATTTGCTGACGGGGAAGAAGATTGGTGGAGGCTATGAAGAAAATGGAATCTACTACTTACATCATCCAATGGGTATTGTTCATGCTGCAGTGGACCATTCATTTAGTCCTGTTCAGTGGCATCGTCGTCTTGGTCATTCTTCACTGTCAAAGCTTCGTTCGGTCTTTCCTCAGATTCCCTCCACCACATCATTTCAGTGTGAAGCATGTCAGCTGGGCAAGCATCATCGAAGTTCGTTTCCTTCGAGTCAGAGTCAGTCTAGTAATAAAGTCTTTGAACTTCTTCATGCAGATGTATGGGGTCCTAGTAATATTCCTACTAGGACTCAGTGTCGATACTATCTAGTTATTGTTGATGATTTCTCTAAGTTATCATGGGTGTTTTTAATAAAGGAACGATCTGATGTTCCAAATATTATCAAATCTTTAATTCTTGAAATAAAAACTCAGTTTGAATCGAGTGTCAAGATTGTTCGCACTGATAATGCTCTCGAGTTTAAATCAAAAAGTCTGTTACAATTTTACCATGATAGTGGCATCCAACCCCAAACTTCCTATGCCTATTCATCTCAACAAAATGGGGTGGCTGAGCGAAAACATCATCACCTACTTGATATTGCCAGGACCATTATGATCCAATCAAATGTTCCTGCGTTATACTGGGGAGATGCAATTACAACAGCTTGCTATCTGATCAACCGCATGCCTTCCTCTTCTGTGGGTGATCAAATTCCAATTCATATCCTAAAACCAAATACCCCTCTCTTCTCCCTCTCGCCCAAAGTGTTTGGATGTGTTTGTTTTGTACACAAACTTGGCCCTGACCGTGATAAATTAGCTGCTCAAGCTACAAAGTGCATATTTATAGGTTATCCCAAAAATCAAAAGGGATATCGATGTTATGATCCTACTTCTCGCCGAGAGTATGTCAGTGCGGATGTGTCTTTCTTGGAATCCACTCCATATTACTCTAATACTGGTTCCCCGCTGCAGGCTGATCCAGCTGAGTCTTGTCCATTACCTATACCTCCTTTTCCCTTGGAATCCGTGCCCTCATTCCCGAACCACACTTCATCCTCTTCCAGATTTCATAATCCTCCATTGGTATATGTGCGTAGAGATCCACCTCCGCAAGTGCCTCCATCTTCTTCTTCCCCTGAGGTAAGTTCTACTGACAATAATGATCTTCATGATGATGATAACAGGCCGATTGCTCTATGAAAGGGGACACGACAATGTACTTTATATCCCATGTCTCTTTTTGTCTCCGAAGCCAAAATTGGAAATCAGATGAAATCTTTTATTTCAGCTTTATCTGCTGAAGTTATTCCTCTGAACTATCAGCAGGCCGAGCTTCATACTCGCTGGAAGAGGGCTATGCAAGAAGAAATGGATGCCTTAATATCTCAGCATACTTGGGATCTAGTTGATTCCCCTGCAGATGCTGACATTGTTGGATGCGAATGGGTATATACGATAAAGTACAAATCTGATGGTTCAATTGAACGGTACAAGGCCAGATTAGTAGCAAAAGGGTATACTCAGACATATGGTATTGATTTCTTTGAAACTTTTTCTCCTGTTGCACGAATGGGTACCATTCGTCTTGTTCTCTAAGTAGTTGTGCAACATGGTTGGAGCCTGTCCCAATTAGATGTGAAAAATGCATTTCTATATGGGGACCTATCTGAAACTGTTTACATGCAACAACCTCCAGGATTCGAGGTTGAGGGGGAGTGTCAGAAGGTGTGTAGATTGAAAAAGGCAATTTATGGCTTGAAACAAAGTCCTCGTGCATAGTTTCAGAAGTTGTTTGAAGTAATGTCAGGTTTTGGCTTTAATAGGTCAGCAGCAGATCATACACTATTCATAAAGAAAACTAGCTATGGCATAGTTGTTATGGTGGTATATGTGGATGACATCATTCTTACAGGTGATGATGTGAAAGCTATTGAAGCCACAAAGGCTCATCTTCAAAAACACTTTGTTACAAAAGACCTTGGTTCACTCAGGTATTTTCTGGGTATAGAAGTTGCCAGGAGCCGTGAAATGATGGTTTTGTCTCAACGGAAGTATGTTCTTGACTTATTAAAGGAAACAGGAATGTTGGGAGTTAAACCAGCAAATATTCTCATGGACCATAAAGTTCAGTTGTTTGAAGAAGGGTCAAAACTGGTTGATAGCAAAAGCTATCGCTCCCTAGTTGGAAAACTACTGTATGTAACTGTGACCAGGCCGGATATTGCTTTAGCACTGAGTAAAGTCAGCCAGTTTATGGACAAACCAACTGAGGTACACTGGAATGCAGCTATTATGATTCTCAGATATCTAAAATCTTCTCCTGGAAAGAGGTTATTGTTCAAGAAAGGTGGAACTCTGGATATAGTGGCCTATTCTGATGCGGACTATGCAGGATCTGTAGTAGATAGAAAATCTACCACAGGATTTTGTGTGTTCCTGGGAGACAACTTGATCTCTTGGAGAAGTAAGAAGCAAAATGTGGTTTCTAGGTCGAGTGCAGAATCAGAATATCGGGCTATGGCCCAAACAACTGTTGAATTGATGTGGGTTCGTACTGTTCTTGATCTCCAGGTGAAGGTTTCCTCTCCCATGACCATGATGTGTGATAACAAAGCTGCAACATATATAGCGAACAATCCTGTATTTCATGAGAGAACAAAGCACATTGAGGTTGATTGCCACTATGTAAGGGATATGGTTCAAGCGGGTCATATCACTACCCAATATCTAAAGTCGGAAGACCAAGTTGCAGATATGTTAACGAAACCTCTTGCCAGACCAAATTTTTCAAAATGTTGTGACAAGCTGAGCATGATCGATATTTATGCTCCAGCTTGAGGGGGAGTGTTGAGAATAGGTGGTTTTAAGTAGAGTTATTTTACATTAAGATGCTTTTTGTAATGTAGTTCTTTATAATAGGGTTGTATTGTAATTAGGTCTTTAAGCCTCTCTCTATTTAACATAGAGAGAGGCCCTAATATCGATGAAGGTTCTGAGGTTTTTCTTTGCAGCTCTCTCTCTCTCTCTCTCTCTCTCTCTCTCTTCTCTCTCTTCTCTCTCTCTAGGGCACAGTTCATCTTCTACAAAAACAACATGGCATTTGTCATCAAAGATCATGTCCAAGAACTCCACAACAAAACGGTCTAGCAGAAAGAAAACATAGGCATATCCTAGAAACCACTAGATCATTACTTATTTCTAAAAATATTCCTAAAAAAATTTAGGCCAAAGTCGTGTTAACCTCCACTTAATCAATCGAATGTCATCCTCAAAATTAAATAATATCTCTTCTTATGAAAAGCTTTTTAAAATCTCACTCGATTTCAATCGTCTTCGTATTTTTGGATGTAAATGTTTTGTTCTTTTACATAAAAGAGATAAATTATCACCAAAGGCAATTGAATGTGTATTCTTGGGATATGGTGAAAATCAAAAGGGCTATAGATGTTTTGATTATAAAAACAATAAGTTATACGTCTCAAAAGATGTGACATTTTTAGAAGATGAGAACGGATTTAAAATATTAGACAAACAAAATGAAATTGAATATATGTTTTTAAATGATCTTTTAGAAGATACAAATGATGAATCTTTAAGTCATTCGGAAATATTAGAAAACACATAATAGTGAAGACGCACATGATATTGAAATGTCACCAACCAAAGGTGACAATCTACAAGTTTACACCCGACATGAGCAAGAGAAACCTATTAGTGCTCTAGAAAAATTCTTACGACTTAATGAACCTCTAGAAGAAACTTCCCTTAGGCGCTCCTCTAGAGAATCAATTTCACCTAATAGGTTTGTTTCATATGAATCTCTCTCATCAAATTATAGAGCTTGTCTAATAGCCTTACATTCATATTATGAGTCTTCTCATTATAATCAAGCGAAAAATATATCACATTGTATTGAAGCAATGAGGGTAGAACTAGATGCCTTAAAGAAGGTTAAAACTTGGGAATTAGTTCAACTTCCTCCAAATAAAAAAGCTATTGAATGTCGTTGGGTTTACAAAGTAAAGACAAAAAGTGATGGTTCCTTAGAATGATATAAAGCAAGATTAGTGGTTAAGGGATACTCACAAGAATACGGTATCGATTATGAGGAGACTTTTGCTCCTGTTGCTCGAATGACTAGTGTTTGAACCCTAATTGTTGTGACATCATTTAAGAAATGACCTATATTTCAACTAGATGTTAAAAATGTCTTTCTTAACGGTCAACTAAATGAAGAAGTATATATGGACCCTCCGTCGGGAATTACTCTTGAACAAGGTCAAACCCTTAAATTATTAAAAGTTTTATATAGTCTTAAACAAGCCCCTAAGGCTTGTTATGATAGATTTAGTGCTATCATGATTAAGTTGGGATTCCATTCTTGTTATACTGACACTGCTCTCTTTGTTAAAAGTGAAGGTAATAGTATTGTTATTCTTTTACTTTATGTTGATGATATGATCATCACAAGCAATGATGAAAGTGGTATTATTAATGTTAAAAATATGTTAAAAGATAACTTTGATATGTCTGATTTAGGTTTTCTCAGATATTTTTTTGTCAATGAAGTTGCATACTCTCCTTGAGGGTATATATTATGACAGATAAAGCTTGCTGCAGATATATGTTCCAAATCTAGAATTTATGATGCCAAAAAGGTAGAGACTCCAAAGGTTATCAACGCTAAACTACGATTGGAGGATGGGGTTCTACTGGATGATCCTACACCCTACAGACAACTCATTGGATCTATCACCTATCTGACCATCACCAGGCCAGACATCGCTCACGTTGTTCACTCTGCCAGCCAATTTCAGCATGCTCCTACAACTGTGCATATGAGTGTTGTGCTTCAGATTATTCGCTATATCAAAAACACTCTAACTAAAGGGTTATTTCTATCCTCAATCTCTTCATTAAATTTGTTTGCTTATACTGATGCTGACTGGAGAGGAAACCCAAATGATAGAATCTCAACTACTAGTTTATGTGTCTTTTTAGGAGATTCGTTAATTGCTTGGAGATGCAAGAAACAGCAGAAAGTCTCTTTATCGTCTACTGAGGCTGGATACCGAGTTATGGCAACTACTACAATGGAACTTGTATGGCTTCAAAGTCTTCTTCAAGATATGGGAGTTGAAATTTCTGGTGCCTCGAAGCTTTGTTGTGACAACAAAAGTGTCATCTACATTGCCAGCAATCACACCTTCCATGAGTGGACCAAACATATAGAAATAAATTGTCACTATGTTCGTGATGAGTATCTCCGTGAGACAGTTACACTGTCATACGTCACATCCGAATATCAACTCTCAGACTTTTTAACTAAAGCACTTCCTGCTCCTCGCTTCTTATTTCTCCTTGGCAAACTTTTGGTCATCTCCCCATAAAGTTTGAGGGGGGTGTTAAAATATATGTATCAATATCAATACATATATATATAATGTGTGTATTTCTTTAAATACACCATAATACATGATAGGGGTATTATGGTCATTTCATAGAGTACCCGATAGGAGTACTTGTTTTCTTCTTTTTTATTTTTTGTATTCATTTTATTTTTTACTTTTTTTATTTTCTTCTATGTCACATGGGTGCGGGTGCGGGGATGCGGCACTTCCAAAAAACCCAGGTGCGGGGGTGCGGTAGGGGCAAAAATATAAAAAAAAATTACAGGAACAGGGTGGGGGGCTCGGCCCCTTCCCTGCCGAAAATGGGGAGGGGCTAAGCCCCTCCCCTGCCGAAAACAAAGGGAGCAGGGGGGGCTCAGCCCCTCCCCTGCAGACCTAACAAGAGAGCGAGAGGGGGGGCTCAGCCCCTCCCCTGCAGACCCAACAAGAGAGCGAGAGGGGGGGCTCGGCCCCTCCCCTGCCGAAAACAAAGGGAGCAGGGGGGGCTCAACCCCTCCCCTGCCGACCCAACAAGAGAGCGAGTGGGGGGGCTCGGCCCCTCCCCTGCAGACCCAACAAGAGAGCGAGAGGGGGGGGGGGGGGGGGGGGGCTCGACACCTCCCTTGCCGAAATCAGAGGGAGCAGGGGGGGCTCGACCCCTCCCCAGCCGAACCACCTTTAGAGCGAGAGGGCGTAGGGGGGCTCGGCCCCTCCCCTGTCGACCCAACAAGAGAAAGAGAGGGTGCAGAGGGGGGCTCGACCCCTCCCCTGCCGACACAAGCAGAGAGCGAGAGGGACGTACCTACGACGAGGGAGAGGAGGAGCTTAGGAGGTGGCGTCAGGAGGAGAGGGCTCGAGCTGAGCTACGCGGGAGAGGAGAGGAGTGATTTGGGCAAAAAAAAATTGCCCTAATCACTCCTTTTCATCAGGTTTTTTTAACGTTCGAAATGTGGACGAAAATGACCCTGGGTGCATTGACCACACCCACGTCGCGTCGCGTCGCGTCGATGCGGGTGCAGCACCTGCTTTGCCGAGTCCCTATTACTCAGATTTTCTTTCTTTTTTAGCCACTTAAGGGGCCCCACTATAGAGTCGTTGGGGGCCCTAACGATCACAATTGTGACCGTTGGGGCCCCCAACGACTCCATGGGAGCCCCTTTTGGCTCTCCTTTTGAGGCCATATAGCCTCCCTTCCTCTCATTTCTCTTTGTATAAATAGGGGTGAACCCCTTTGTATTTTCTTCATGCTTGAGAGCTCTCTCTCTCTTTGGCACTTTCAAAAAACTTGGGTGCGGGGGTGCGGCAAATATATATATATATATATATATATATATATATATATATATATATATAATTTGTGCAGGGGAGGAGTCGAGCCCCCTCCCTGCGCTCCCTATTGGCAGGGGAGGGGCCAAGCCCCTCCCTGCGCTCTCTGTGTGCAGGGGAGGGGCTGAGCCCCCTCTCTGTCCTCCCTCTTTGTGAAGGGGAGGGGTTGACCCCCCTCTATGCACTCTCTTTTGAGAGGGAAGGGGTAGTGCTCCTCTTTGCGCTCTTTGTGTGCAGGGGAGGCACCGAGCCCCTTCCCTGTCCTCCCTCTTTGTGCAGGGGAGGGGTCGAGCCCCCTCCCTGGCTCCCTGTTGGCAGGGGAGGGGTCGAGCCCCTCCCTGCGCTCCTTGTTGTCAGGGGAGGGGCAGAACCCCCTACCTACGCCCTCTTTATGCAGGGGAGGGGTCGAGCCCCTCCCTGCGCTCCTTGTTGTCAGGGGAGGGGCCGAACCCCCTACCTGCGCCCTCTTTATGCAGGGAAAGGGTCGAAGAGGAGAGGAGGAGAGCAGAGGGAGTCAGAGAGGAGAGAGTGTACCTGAGGAGGAGAGCAGAGAGCGTACTTGAGGAGGAGAGCAGAGGCGGAGCGGCCGCGACAGCGTCGGGATTCGACGGAGGCTTTAGGAAGGGAGGATTAGGGCAAAAAAAATCGCCCTAATCCTCCCTCAACATCAAAGTTCATCGGGCGTAAAAAAAACGGAAAAAAAATAAAGTCTAAAAATTAGACACAAATGACCCTGGGTGCATTGACCGCACCCAGGGTCGGGTTGACCGCACATGCGTCGCGTCCGAGTCCCTATGACATAGCTTTTATATTTTTGCCTTTCTGAAGGCTTGTGTATGTGTTGTCCCTTAGTGGACTTGGCTATTGTCTCTTTTGGTTGTCCATTGTAGGACATTACAAGTGCTTATAGCACTCTTTATATTTCTGCATATCTCATTACAAAGAAGACCAACTGAAAACCAATCCTTCAGACTTTGGTTGTTTTAAGTGCTAGGCATGGCCTAGGCAATGTGTCTTGCCCAGACTTGCCCATATCTTAGCCCCAAGGCCTCGTTCTTGTTCAACTACAATTTACTTAAAAGGAAAAATAAAACTTTATAAGAAAATGTTCCATGGTTTCCACCAATTTATAAGTTCCATGATAATACAATAATAGGTTCAGGTACATGCAAGAAACAAGCGTACAACCAATCATGTATCATTTATTAACATGACAAAATCTGTTGAATACGCAAAGCAATGCTTGTATGTGTAGAAAACCAATATACACAATTTATTGTGACAAAGCTATAATCTATTAGCTTATTCATATCAAATTGTCAGCGTCAAACAAAATTTGTAGAGAAACAATTATAAATGATCAACATAGAATAAGGGAAGGACAAAAAACATTTGGTGTTTGAATCCTATAGGGTTAAGAATTACATGAATTCTTCACTCAGAAATGTCTAGGTTCAATATTTATGATTTCGCAGTTACGGCCACATTTTTTGTGGTTGTCAGTGTATTGAGACATTAATGCAATAATATCATGATAAATATACTCTGGCAAAGTGGCAATGCATTTCAACTATGTTGCAATACTATGTCACTTTTTATTTAAAAAATTGAAAATACAATAATTCAAACTATCATGAAATTTGATGACTACAAGTTACAGCACGACCAAATGTTCTAATGGCCCTGTTTACCGATTTGCTACATCTCTAGGATTGTATCAAAATGGCATTCAGATCTGATGAGGTTACAGTTTACACCAGTCTATTCTGCAAGTAAATTATGCACCTGCGTACGGATGAGACTCATTATTATATGTGAATATTGGCTAAGTTCTAAGATATGTTTGCAGCTGGCTGAGTCCCATATTTTCATCATTTCTGACAATTTATCACCTTGTCAGAGATGAAAAGGCATTTGTTACTGATTGTTGGATTAGAGTATACCAGGAATAGTTTGAGGTTTCATCCTACTCTGACTGACATTCGGAAATGGGAGCGTGATGCAAATTCTGAAAAAGAAACCAATCACGGTGCAACATTCAAATACAACTGGCATGTGGGACAATTCTAATTTTCTAAACCATGATGCTCTTTTTAAAAATTAAGGTTCTCCCACACTATTTAAATTACATGGCTTTGGTTGGAATGTGAGGCCACCCATTGTTTGCATGGCATATGCTAATCAACATTGGTCAATGATAATTATATTTCAAATGCTAGAGCACAGTTCTGAGTGGTGAATCATAAAGATGGAGATTTTAGCAACATTTCACTAATGTGTGTAAATGATAATGAATAAAGCAAGGCTATTATGATGGAGTTTCTCTCTTGTGATGAGTATCATGGCCAAGCAAACCAATTCCCAAATCAACCAATACTACCCAAACAGTTTTACAGGTTTGTGATTTCAATAAGCCATCTTTAATTGGATAAAGGATGATGCAGTGCATCATAGCATCAAAGAAAGCAATCATGCTATATAAAAGACACGCAATTATAAGCAATAATGTCTTCTCTGTGAAATGCTTACTTGTTCCGAAGGATTAAAGACTTTGTCAAGGTATCAATAACATCCTTGCTATTGTTTGCATGACCAACAGATCTTAATCTAATTATCTCTTCTTCATCTAGTTCCAAATTAGATACCCTGGATCGATAAGAAAAACAAAAAACACAATTATGTCATCAAAACAAACCTACATTGTACTGTTTCCATGCCATTGAACGACAAAAGATTTATTACAATTTGTGTGCAGCAAGCTCTTTTGCTAGAGCTAAACTCCTCTCCTGTAATTTGGAACACTCCCCATTCGACTGGACTAGCTCCTGTTGCATAAAACTATAAATGGTTACACTTAATTGCACGCTGTAACACATTCTTCTTTAAACGACAAAACGATCCAGCATATATTCGTCTATGTAGCACAAAACTGTCACCTCTGTCTTTCTTTTGAGCAGCTGCTGTAGTGCAGCTTTCTCCTTTATAGCTTCCACCTTCAGAGCTTCTTCTTTTACAGCCCGGTCTTTGGAGATAGAAAGCTGCAATACAATTAATCGTTCCGATATTTGTTCACATTCGCAATAGTGAATGAAAACAAGCACACGCGCAGAATAGATCAAATCACAAACTCCTAATTACCAATTATCGCTAAAACCCCATGTGCCCACATTCAAAATCATGTCTTTCACATCGGATAGTCGAAAAAAATCAGTAAGAATACCTCTGCCGTCAATTCCTTCAGACGCTGCTGCTGCTGCCCAAATGCCTGATTCACCGCAGTGAGCTGCCCCCCCAATTTCACCAACTCCCCCCGCAACGCCTGCAATCGAAAACCATAGCAAAATAAAACGTCATGCAAAATTTTAGGAGGACGGTATCGACGAATCGATCGAATCATACCACGACATTATCTTGGGAGGGATCGAAAAAGGGTGATTTCTCAGCTGCCTGGGTGGGTTCGCCGACCGACTGGAAATAGAGGCGATTGACGCTCTTCTGAGAGCACTGCTGCTTGCACACCGGGCATGTGTTCTTCTTTCCCGCCGGACAGTACTCGAACCATTGCTGCAAGCTTAGACCCGGAAACGGGGGATTAGAACGTAGGGGAGATTGCAGAAACCGTGAGATTGAACGGGGATGATGGAGCGGAATGCAATGGATGGTAGTGGGGAGTGGTGGAAGAGTACCAGAGCTCGTGGAATACGTGACCGCAAATGCAGATGGATTGAAGGTCTTCGATGACGGGCCTGAGTTCCTCAAAGCATATGGCGCAGATGGTCTTCGCGAATGCGTTGCTCGCCTTCGGATCATCTGGTTCCATCGTCTAGAGAAAGAGAGAGATGCTACTCGAAGAAGAACCAAAGTGCAATCTTAAACGAGGAATTCCATGGGTTTATTGTCAGCAAGAAGAGAGAGAGAGAGAGAGAGAGAGAGAGAGAGTTCTCGGTATTCTTTGAGACGGCGCGTGCTTTCAAACAAAAAAATGGAGGCAATGAATCGCGGGAAAAGTTGGGCTCGAAGGAAATCTTTCTTCGTTCCCAACTCGGACGGACGGTGGAGATGCTTCTAGCTGTAGTTGGACGATCAGGATTGATGTACTTTGGATCTCATAATATGTCGTATGATGGGATCTAGACTCCCCTTAGAACGTGTATTCACAAATCTAGTTCTTGGGAAAATCTGACGACATATTTAAAGAAAAAAAACGTTATTTTTAAAGAAATCTAGAAAGGTCTTACCGTATGCAAACACTTAACAAATGTATATAAAAACTGCAGAGAAAATATTAAAAATTAAAAGATATCGCCAAAATGGGTGATGTTTTAACAACGTTATGTTTTTTAATATCCAAACTTAATGCCGATATTTTGAATACATCACCAATATTTAAAAAAAAAAGGTGAAGCAGTGCCGAAATTGGAAACTGCATGTTCGCGTAAACTTTTAAGCATCCTTAAAGTTAAACCAGGGGCAGAACCGGGTCACATTTGATCTGGATCTGGATCTGGATGGTTCCAAATCCAAATCCATTTTTTATGAAACAAGTTTGAATCTGAACCAGATACAAACTAGATCTTATGAACTGAAGATGAAACTAGGGGTGGCAATCGTGTCGGGTTGGCGGGTTGGCGGCTCGACCCGACGGGTTGGCTGGTCAGCATACCTCAACCCGAACCCGACCCGTTTAATAAACGGGTAACCCGACACAACCCGCCAACCCATTTAATAAATGGGATGGGTTGGGTCGGGTAAACGGGTTCTCAGGTTGGCGGGTCGGGCTGGTGGGTTGACGGGTTGACGGGTTGGTGGTCGGGTTGGCGGGTTGACCCACCCGCCTAACCCGTTTATTAAATGGGTCAGGCGGGTTGGCCGGTTGGCATACCCCTAACACGAACCCGACCCGTTTAATAAACGGGTTAGGCGGGTCGACCCGTTTATTAAACGGGTTCATTTTTTCCAAACCCGAACACGCCTAAGAGGCGGGTTGGCGGGTCGGGTTGGCGGGTGGTGTCAGGTTTTGCCACCCCTAGATGAAA
The DNA here is from genome assembly GCF_984573655.1 of Nuphar pumila. Classification (NCBI taxonomy): domain Eukaryota; kingdom Viridiplantae; phylum Streptophyta; class Magnoliopsida; order Nymphaeales; family Nymphaeaceae; genus Nuphar; species Nuphar pumila. The sequence goes on along the minus strand of NC_143255.1, from coordinate 108,949,101 downwards.
CACGCCTTGACTCATTTATGCTGATTTGTGTTCTAAACAGCAAATATTTCAAGATAGGGCTGTCAACAGGTTGGGTACCCGTCCAATAAGGGTGCATCGGAACCCGCCCAAATAACAATTTGCTGGTTTCAGATTTTGTATAAAATTTCAAAAGTTTGTTTCTATTAAAAATCTATATAAAACACTTAGTTTCGGGTCGGATATCCAACAAAAATTCCAGGTTGGGTCAGGTACCCAGCAAAAATCATAACCTAAATCTGGACTGGCATATTGCGGGTTCAGGTTGATCCGAATATTATTCAGGTCGGCACTTTTTATACCCACATCAGAAATTCGGTCTCGTTTGGTTAATACAAATCCCACTCGCTGACAGTCTTATTTCAAGATGAATTCACCATTTTCATTTAGGACCCATTTGTTTTTGTTCTCATGGAAGGGAAGTGTTCTTCAACGGAAACGGCATTTTGTAGGTCAAACTTCTCATAAAAGTTCTTTCATGTAAGGGAGGTCTGAAGGATCTTTTTTTTTAATTTATAACCTGAAGAAACCGCACTCGGCACTAAGACCTGGTCACGCTGGCTCAGCCTGTCATACCTACGGTGGTCGTGCCGACAGCGTAAAACTCTGAGGCTAGGACCCGCCTCCGGACCCATGCTATGCATTCACTTGCACAGAAGGACGACGCCATTGAGAATTGAACATTGACTGCCCGTCTAGCAGCCAAGGCCCCACCCCAAGGGGCAGGTCTGAAGGGACTTATACAAGAAAAGAGAAAAGTGGTGGGAAAAACTATGGCATCTCCTTTTACTCACGGGGGCAAACAGGTTTGAGATGAGGTGATATTTAAAAAATCACCACCATTGGTGATTTTTTCAATATCCACCCTTATTATGGTGACAAGGAGCACCACCATGGGGAGTCTTTTAGGCTTCCTCATTTGGGTTCCCTCGCATTTTGGTGGTCCTGTGCGGGGATGAACTTATGCTTTCCCCGCGCCACCCCGTTCCCATCCTGATCCCCGCCCCACCCTGTCCTCAATCCTTCTTTAGAGATGGCAATGGACCGCTGAAAAAACGGAGCCTCGCCCTGTTTGGATTGGGGATGGAGGACATGAAATGAGGATAGAGGTTAAAATCAAAACCCGTACAAGGATGAAGGTGGGGATGGAGGGCAGGATTTTGAGACGGAGCGAAGGTGGAGACCTTGTCCCCGGCCCGGGTCCACTGCCATCCCTAAAATCACCACTGGTGCCAACATGACACTTTGCACAACTACTGTGCTTGGGTATCTATTTCAGTCATGGATGCAACATGAATGTGAGTTCAATAATTTCTCATGAAAATTACAAGGCTTTCTTTCAGAATTGGTAGCCTGAATGATAGTTTAATACATTTGGTAAAAACTTAATCAAATTACCTTAGTCATGGATGTTTGGAAACTACCTCTTGGATGAGAGTTTATGCATTTGGGAACGGAGGTGTAAGAGTGTCCCCCATTTGTATTTGCAGCAAATCTAAGATTTAACAGCTGCCACTTTTTTCTTTTTTTTGAAAGGCTCCGCTTGTTTGGTAGGAGCTGTTAGTGGGCGTCACCGTGTGTGTTGGGAAGTTGCAAGTTCAAAACCCAATGGTATGTTGTGTAATGGTGGGGTTCTGCTTAACCCCAGCCTGACTTTCAAAAAAAAAAAGTTCCTGGGCCACGTCTCACCTTAGGTTTTGGATGGCAAGCCAACCTAACACTTAGGTTGAACTTGCTTAAATCAGCATGAGATTCAGAGGGACTCGTCATGATTCTGTTGGGCAAAGTAAATGGACCGAGAATAATATAGTCTTTAGTTATATATTCTTTGCATAGAGATAAGAAAGACAGAGAGTTCCTTTATGTTGGAATCTATAACAATATGGAATGAATTTACCTAAATCTATAAAAGATTTATGGTTTGAATTAAAAGAGATCCAGCCCATCGTGATCTTATCTTGATTAGTTTCTCTATTTGTTATAGATATATATTTTTTTTTATGTATGTAAGGAACATGTATAAATATGTGATTTGAGAGATTGAATGAAAAAAAGCTAGAGTGTGAGCTTTTTGCCATAGATGTAAGCCTATGGTCGAACCATGTATATATGTGTTATTTTTCTTTCTCATCCTTAATTTTTTATTTTATTTTTGTTTTATTTATTCTTCAAATTTTGCAATTTACATTGTATGAGTGAATGAGAGGGAGGGATCTTCTAACTACCAACTACCAAGAGAGTGCAAAGGGAAGATTCTTTTATGCAAGATGAGCACATTCTCAAGCTTGAGAGCTTGAGAATGAAACACAGTAATCCAATTTTGTCATAGTGTATTTATTGGCCCCATGGTTTTCCCTCTTCTTTTAAAAATGTTTTTATGGTAAAATCAGTGTTTTTTTCATTTATCTTGATTTCCTTGTTTTTTCTCTGCTTCCATTGCATAGATTAAATTGAATATTTGTGATGGTGGTGGTGGTTGCATAAGGCTTGCTATTTGTAGTTCATGTGATTATGCCCATAAATTTTTTTGTTGAATTTCTTAAGAGATTCACGTAAAAAAGGGAACTTTTTTTTTTTGAAAGGCAAGCTGAGGTTAGGCAAACCCCACCAGTCATTATTTATGGTACCAATGGATTTTGAACCTGCAACATCCCACCACAAGGAGGCGCACACTGACGGCTCCTACCCCCCCCCCCCCCCCCAAACATTTAGCTGAGGGTTGGATTCATAGCCAAGGCACTTAGTTGTTACTGCCTCGACGCAAGGAATGATTCCAATTTTCAAGTTTATCAAGTGAATAGTTGCATGTCTTGCACCATCCCAGAGTTTAGAATCTGGGTTGCTTGAGGTTGAATGTAAGAATGGTGCTACTCTGTCTTTTTTTTTTTTGGCAAAGAAAGCTGGGGTTAGGCAGACGCCTACTAGTTATACAACTATACCATTGGGATTCGACCTTGCAATGTCCCAACACAAGGTGACGTGCACTAATTGCTCCTTCCAGACAAGCGGAGCTCCCATTGTTTTTTCTAATTCATAACCCAAAGAAACTGCACCCGTTACAAAGACCTTGTCGTGCTGGCTCAGCCTGTCATACCTACAGTCATCATGCCAGCAGCGTAAAACTCTGAGGCTACGACCCCTGCCCTTGAAGCCTATGCTACGCATTGGCTTGCGCAGAAAGGGTGACACCCATGTGAATCGAACCTTGACTGCCCGTCGAGCAGCCAAGGCCCCACCCCACTACGCCAAGCCCCCTTGGAGCATGTGAAAGGAGCCCCCGTTGGTTGCTACTCCGTCTAGACGAACAAGTAATATTGTTTTTATAAAGTATCAAATTTGACATGCCCTGCTATGAATAGTTAATTGTAAAAGTTTTTTTTTTTTTTTTTTTTTGGGGGGGGGGGGGGGGGGGGGGCTAAGACAAGGGAAAATTAGGTTCTCATTGGCAGCGACCGGGATGGGTATGAACCGAGATGGCTCTATTGCAGGCCTTCATTGATAAAACCCATAAGGTCCACGAGGCCAACTAGCAGTACTACCAATATCTTTCTTGTGGCAAAGGATGCATACCCTACATATCGAGCTCGCCTTCAACTTGGATACTTTCATGCTGACCCACCTAGCCATATGTATGAACCCCTTGGGCTTGGCGAACCGTAAAAGATAAAAATAAGAAACTTATTTGAGTGGGGTAATGTTTGTAGTTGCTAAAGGAACCCCTAGTGAAAATATGAAATATTTTTCAATTTTCAGTTTTTTTGCAGATGTCACTGAAGTTTAGTCAAAACTGACCTTTGGATCACCTTTTTTTTTTTACGTATATGTCATATTTTCTGAAGGTTGAATAAACAATGGCTTACAATGAATCAAAATTTCAAACCTAAAAAACATGTTTTTACATAAAAAATTATGTTGTAAGGGTCAATTTTCTAGATTGGGTCAAAACAACCTCCCTTGAGCTCCATCTAGGGGAGTTCTTTACCCTTTAAGAAAGTCTTAATTATAGAAATATAGACTTTTAACAGTACAACTGTGCTTCTTATTTGATCAGTTGAGGCAGTTTAAGTTTTTTTTTTATTATTTATAACCGGAAGAAACCGCACCTGGCATGAAGACAGTGGTGCTGGCTCAGCCTGCCATACCTACGGTCATCCTACTGGCAGCATAAAACTTCGAAGCTAGAAACCCCTTGGGGCCTATGCTATGCGTGGGCTTGCGGAGAGGGGCATCGCCCATGAGAGTCAAACCTTGATAGACCGTCTAGCAGCCAAGTTCCCACCCCACTACCCCAAGTTCCCAACCCCCCTTCGGGGCTTTTTAAGGAAGCTTTTAATTATAGAAATCCTTTTAATTAAAAGTACAACCGTGGTTCAACACTAAGTATGGGTTATGAATACATCCTTTTATATTAAAATGCCTAGTAAACCAGAAAGGTAGGCAAGCAATGCATCATATATTTAAAAATCTCGGGGTTATTTTTTCGATGGCAAAACCTCATGGTTACTTAAACAAAGGAAATTCTAAAATCCATCCCGCTATATATATATATATAGAGAGAGAGAGAGAGAGTTTCTGACTATGCCCGCCTGGGCATAAACTTGCTTAGTGCATCATATGGCCAATGTCCCTTTTTTATTGTTATATAAACCTTGTGACAAAATTGGATTTAAGAAAAGAGATCTTAAGCCTAGAGGCACGTTCTTAAGATCACTATCTTTAGAACTTCAATCGCCTCACTCCGAGAAGTCCGAAGAAGCGAAAAGGGGTTTGTTGCAACTGAGTTCCTATGATACAACTAGGCTTGAACCTCAAGAGAGTCACTGTTTCACAAGGACAGATGATCTCTACCACACTTGTACTCTGCAAGCCAAATCGAGAAGAAGGAAGAAGAAGATTGGAGAGTCAGAAAATTCTTGTGTTTTTAAAAGACGAAAACATAAGATATTTATAGACTTTTAGAGAGGCCAAATCGTTTTGCGATAAATGAGATTAATGGTCATAAATCTGACGTTTTGAAAAATGATGAAAAGGTACCTGAACGGTCACCGACCTTTGACTGCCAATCAAAGGCCTTCAAAACCGTCCAACAGTCACAATGCAACATTAACTCGATATACATGTGACTTAAAGCCTTTCAAACGACCAGATAACTCAGAACCGAAAAGTCAAAATGGACATTTTGCATCTTGCACCACTGCGAAAGTGCGCCATCAAAATGCCACATTGTGCCTCAAGCGCCCTTGCACACACACGTGCGTGCGCATGTGCATGCGAATGGTGCGTCCGTTGTTGCACGATGCGCAACAACATCCGCAAGCCACCCAAAGACACAAGGTTTACCAAAGTAAAGAATAGAGAACAAAGCCTGTATTTAAACCACTAGAAAAAATTATTTATCTTAGATATGGGACTAAATTTTTTAAAGCACTTTTGTGGAAATAAATCACCAATTTTAAAACTTTTATAACAATCTCTCACTAGTTTTAAAATATATTTGGCTCGCATAGAAACTTATGCATCAGTGAGAGTGTCTGCATGACTTGAACCCCCACTTATTGAAAGAAAATATAAATTAACCAAGGTGCTAAGTGGACTTACCTTGAACTTAGCTCCTTATATTGTTAATGGAGTTTTCAATCATACATATGTTTCCAAAAGTTCAATTGTGTGGATTTCATGTTGGCACATTTAGAGCCTTGTGCTTTCCTGGATTCATGAGTGCTCTAGAGAATTGCCAATTCTCATAAAAAATGACTCACATTTCTACACTCATATAGGTGAGTTTGTCTAGATGTACTGTAACACACACTCTAGCCTTAAGGCCTACAAACTCTTTAAGAGCTATTAGCTCAACCCTCATATTAGTTACAGCTCATAAGCACACATCAATAATGGGCTTACATTAATATGCTCAATATCTGTCATTCTCTAATTAGTTTTCCATTGAACCTATGCATGTGGGATCTCCAACGCTCTGGATTGGGTATCCTTAGGTGATGACTTAATTGACTTAATTCTCATTCCCCTCGATATTTTACTGATGACATCTCTCGAAAGGCTTTTCGTAAATGAGTCTGTCAAATTTTGACATGACTTCACATATTTCAATGATATAACATTGTCATCAATCATTTGTCTTATAAAATTGTGTCTTAGACTAATATGTCTAGACTTCTCATTGTATTGCATATTACCTGCTTTACATATAGCTGATTGGCTATCACAGAACATTGATATAGCAGGTATAGGCTTCTCACCTAGTGGAATATCCACTAGCATATTCTTAAGTCATTCAGCTTCTCTTCAAGCAGATGCCAAAGCAATAAACTCAGATTCCATTGTACAATGAGTTATACAGGTCTGTTTCTTAGACCCCCATGCAACTGCTCCTCCACCAAGGGTAAAAACCCAACCACTCGTAGACTTGAAATCTTCAAAGTCGGTATTCCAACTTGCATCACTATACCCTTCAATAATAGCAGGAAACTCGGTATAGTGAATTTCATAGTCTAAAGTATGCTTAAGATATCTAAGAATCCTGTTCACTGCATTCCAGTGTTGATGACCAGGATTATTAGTGTATCTACATACTTTACTCATTGCATAGGCAATATCAGGTCTTGTGTAGTTCATTGCATACATAAGGCTACCCACAACACTGACATATTTTAATTATTGAACACTTGCACCAACATTAGGAGTCAATTTCATATTTGGATCATATGGGATGCATGTTGGTGAACTATTAAGATATTCATACTTTGTAAGAACTTTCTCAATATAATGTGATTGACATAATACAATGTCATTATTATTTCTTACAATTTTGATTCCTAAAATAACATCTGCAACACCCAAGTCTTTTATACAAAAAAGGAAAATAATTATTTTTTTTATTTATGCATTCACTATTGTTACCTAAAATAAGCATATCATCAACATATAAACAGATAATAATAATTAAGCTACTATCTACTTTACTGTAGACACATTTGTAATCATCATGAATTTTAAAACCATTATGTACCAGAGAACTATCAAATTTTTCATGCCATTGCTTAGGGGCTTGCTTTAATCCATATAAGGATTTCTCAAGTTTGCAAACTTTGCGCTCTTACCATAGCACTACAAAACCTTCAGGTTGCTCCCTATATATCTCTTCATCTAATTCTCTATTCAAAAATGTTGTTTTCACGTCCATTAGATGGATTTGAAGCTTATATATGGCAGTCATGGCAATCAGAATTCTAATAGTAAATATTCTGGTTATAGGGGCAAAAGTATCAAAATAATAATACCTTCTTTTTGTTTAAAACCTTTTGCAACCAAACGATCTTTAAATTTATCGATTGTACCATCAACTTTTAATTTCTTTTTGAAAATTCATTTGCAGCCAATAGTTTTGCAACCAACAGATAAATCCACTAATTTCCAAACATTGTTAGGCACAATTGATTATATTTCATCATTAATAGATTCTCTCTAAAAGGCGACATCTTGAGAAGACATCGCCTCTTGAAAAGACACAAAATCATTCTCAATTAGAAATGTATTAAAGTCAGAACCAAAATTAGTTGGTTTTCTAATGTGTTTACTGTGTCTAACTTCAGTTTCTGGTTCATCAGCACAATCATTAGAATATTTAATCATGTCATTAACAAGATGTTCATCTACTATGATACGACTGCCATCAAGAAGAGAATCAAATGCATGTTTATGTTCCATGAAAGATGCATCTCTAGATTCTAAAATAACACCATTAACAATGTCCAAAGATCTATATGCTTTACTATGTTCAGCATACCCAATAAATGCACATTTAAATGCTTTAGGTCCAACCTTCTTCCTTTTATTTTCTGGATTTTTATCATATGCTAAACAACCCTAAACACGAAAATAATTAAGATTAGATTTCTTACCAAAACATAATTCATAAGGTAATTTTTTCAGATTTGGAATAAGGAACTCGGTTAAGAATATAGCAAGCGGTAAGTATAGCCTCTCCCCATAAGTTTGAATGCAAACCTGTATTAAGAAGCATAGCATTCATCATTTCTACAAGTATTATGTTTTTCTTTTCTGCTACTCCATTTTGTTCATGAGTTCTAGGCGTTGAAGTTTGATGGATAATTTCATTATCTCCACAAAATTTATGAAATTTTCCTCCTAAGTATTCACCTTCTCTATCTGTTCTTAAATGTATAATCTTTGTTTTAAACCTATTTTGTACTTCAGCAAGATAAAAAAGAAATTTGGAAAATGCTTCAGATTTATGTTTCATCAAATAAACATAACAGAATTTTGAGTAATCATCTATAAAGGTAATAAAGTACCTATTGCCACCACGACTCAAAACATTATCCATCGTACACACATCAGAATGCACTAATTCAAGCAATTTATAATTCTTTTTTATACTAAGAAATGGGAGTCTAGTTAGCTTAGTTTGAATGCATGTCTCACACTTATGTTTATGTTTTATTCTAACATGACAAGGAAGATGACCAAAGTTATTCATATTATGAATGCAACGAGAATTTATATGTCCTAATCGTGAATGCCAAAGAAAATAGGAGTCAACCATATAAATAGAAGTAGTAACTTCATTTATGCTCATCTTGAACATACCACCAGTGGCAAACCTTTTTCCTACAAAGATTTTTCCTTTGGTCACAGTTACAATCCCAGACTCAATAACAATCTTAAAACCATTTCGTGATAAAAGATCTGCAGAGATTAAATTTTTTCGAACTTCTGGAGCATAGAGGACATTCTCAAGTGTTAGAATTTTCCCGGAGGTGAACTTAATCTCCACACTCCCTTTTCCCAGCACTTTAGTTGAGGAAGAGTTTCCCATAAAGAAATTGCATCCCTCCCCCACTACTTCATACGACTTGAACAAGTTCATGTTGTTTGCCACATGAATAGTGCTTTCAGTATCCAGGTACCAGTCCTTATTTGCAACCACCATGAAGGTTTCAGAGATTACAACAGCAAGCCTCTCCTCTGACTCATTTGGTTTAGGACCAATCCTCTTCCTTTCTCTGCATTCTCTAGCAAAATGACCAAACTTGCCACAAACATAGCAACTAATTTTATTTTATCAGTTGGCTTTTTTCCTTTCACGAAATTCTTTTTGATTTTTCGTGTTTTCATGATTTTGTCATCCTTGTTACTAACAAAATTCACTTTAGGATAACCCTCTTTAGGACTCGAATTCTTTTTGTCACGAAGAAGAATCTTCTTCTCAATTTGGATGTCCTTAAGAAGACCATCTAAAGTGATTTTCTCATTTTTATGTTTTAGGTGATTCCTATATTCTTTCCAGGAATCTGGTTGTTTCCCAATGATGACAGCAACTTGAAAGTCATCATCAAGATACATACCTTCTCCTTTGATCTTACAAGCCAGTATTTGCATCTCATGAATTTGAGCAAGTATAGGCTTATTATCAACAATAGAAAAAATAACATACTGATCCACGATAAACCTTTTGTTACCAGCATCTTTTGCTTTGTACTTGATCTCGAGAGCATTCCACAATTATCCAGCCGACTTCAATGGTGAATACAAGTCAAAGAGAGAATCGGCTAAAGTGTTCAGGATATGCCCTTTGCATCGGTAGTTGTCAGTATGCCACTTCTCTCGCTCTTTCTTTTGTTCTTCTGTTCTTCTGTCTCAACTTCTCCAACAACGACAGTGGGACAGGGCTTTTTGAGGACATAGTCGATATGCATCTCGAACAGCAAGAAAAAGACCTTTGATTGCCACCGCTTGAAGTTTGACCCATCAAATCGATTGAGTTTTTCAAGGTCACGGTTAAGCAGATTGATGGAGTTGGATGTCGAACCAGAGGCCATAATGAAGTTCTAAAATTGTTTTACCAACCTTGTGACAAAATTGGATTTAAGAAAAGAGATCTCAAGCCTAGAGGCACGTTCTTAAGATCACTATCTTTAGAACTTCAGCCGCCCCACTCTGGGAAGTCCGAAGAAGCGAAAAGGGGTTTATTGCGACTGAGTTCTCAGGATACAACTAGGCTTGGACCTCAAGAGAGTCATTGCTTTGCAAGGACAGATGATCTCCACCACAGTTGTACTCTGCAAGCCAAATCGAGAAGAAGGAAGAAGAAGATTGGAGAGCCAGAAAATTCTTGTGTTTTTAAAAGACGAAAATAGAAAATATTTATAGACTTTTAGAGAGGCAAAAACATTTTGCGATAAATGAGATTAATGGCCATAAATCTGACGTTTTGAAAAATGATGAAAAGGTACCTGAACGGTCACCCACCTTTGACTGTCAATCAAAGGCCTTCAAAACCATTCAACAGTCACAATGCAACATTAACTCGATATACATGCAACTTAAAGTCTTTCAAACGGCCAGATAACTCAGAACCAAAAAGTCAAAACGGACAGTTTGCATCTTTCACCGCTGCGAAAGTGCGCCATCAAAACGCCACATTGCGCCTCAAGCGCCCTTGCGCACACATGCACGAACGACGCGTCCGTTGCTGCACGATGTGCAGCAACGCCCGCAAGCCACCCAAAGACACAAGGCTTACCAAAGTAAAGAATAGAGAACAAAGCCTGTATTTAAACCACTAGAAAAACTGATTTCTCTTAGATATGAGACTGAACTTTTTAAAGCACTTTTGTGGAAAGAAATCACCAATTTTAAAACTTTTATAACATTTATATCATATACGTAAAGCGAGAAGAGAAAAAGAAAAAAGACACAATGGGGTTTACGTTGTTCGGTCCATGAGGGTCTACGTTTACGAGAGAAAGAAATTCACTACTTGTTTAACACATAATCCATGCTTCTGTACATTTTCGAATTTTCCTCCAAGGGATTCAATTTTAGTATTCTTCTCCTCTTGCCAATACTTGGTGTTTCTTTTTTTTAGTTTTCCTGCCATGTTCATAATATTCTTGATTTTACACATCTTTAACTTCATTTCCATCTTCTTTGACTTGCTGAAGATAACATGTAATCTGCTCACCATAACGTGTACGCAGGTTTCAATTTTGTTCATCACAGTAACCATAACTTGTATGCAGATTTTCATTCTGATGCTTTACTTGTTCGTCACAGTAGAGATGCTTTCCATTCTACTGATGCCGTGTATGCAGGTTTCCATTCTGTTGCTTTCCGTTTCATTGAGGATAATAGATCTGCTTCTCACTATGCTCCCTTCAAACTAAGCCGTGAACATAGGCCAAGTTTGCTTCGATTACTGAGAGATTTAGATTTGAACATGGGCTTGGTGAAAATATTAGCAAAGTTGTTTTGATGATGACACGTACTTGAAGATAAGATTTCTTTGAGCCACCTTTTGCCAAACCTAGTGATAGTCTATTTGAATGTGTTTGGACCTGTTATGAAAAATTGGATTAACAGTCGTATACAAGCCACTTAGATTGTCACTGTGCAATACAGGAATAGTCGTATACAAGCCACTTAGATTGTCACTGTGCAATACAGGAATAAAAGTGATCCAGGTGAGCTCTGCAGGGATAGATGCCATTGACCAATACTTTGCCCTCATACTAGATCGAGCAACTGTATTTTGCTTCTTGACGCTCCAAGAAATACAGTTGCCAAGGAAAACGCAAAAACCATTGATGGATCTTTGAATGGTGGGGCATCATGCCCAGCTTGCATCTAAAAAAGCATAAAGATCCCCAAAGCTTTTGGCAAGAATTTGTAATCCATAATCTACAGTTCCATGAATATACTGAAGTATCTGTTTGACAACCTGATAACGTGAAACAGTAGGATTATGCATAAATTGACTGATGTAATTCACACTAAAAGAAATCTTCGGTCGGGTTATAAATGATACTTCGGTAATGAGTGGGATCATGAAAAGGACTATCTTTTCCACTGCTTTGAGTCACTTTTGTAGCCATGGGCATTTTGAATTTTGATGTTCAAGTATGTCTTGAGCATACTTAGCTTGACATAAGAAGATTCCTTCGTTGGTAGATTGCGCTTCAATTTCAAAAAAGTAGCGGAGTTGTCCTAAGTCCTTTATGGCAAACTCCTTTTGAAGTTTTGATATGAACAACTCAATGAACATTTTGATATTACTTGTATCATATCATCGACACAGGTGAGTAAAATGAGAGTTTCTTCTTGCCGATGACATATAAACATAGACGGATCGGAAACACTGCAAAAGAAACTCATATTGAAAAGAAAAATACTTAGATGATCAAACTAGGCTCGTGAAACCTGTTTAAGACCATAGAACGCCTTCTTCATGCGACACCCATGCTTTGGGTTTTTGGAATCCTCACACCCCAGTGGTTGTTTCATAAAAACTGTTTCATTGGGTGCCTCATGTAAAAACACATGTCTAGTACTCAGGACACGCTATCTCTAGTTAGGGGGTGGAAGTCGATAAAAAAAAGATTAAGGCCATGTAGAGTTGGTCGGTACCTCAGACTTCCAAGGGATTGTGTGGCTTCCTTGGCCTTATAAGGTACTACTGTAAGTTTGTGCAGGTGTACACACATATCTCTCAGCCACTTAATACTATGTTGAAGAAGGGGGCCTTATGTTGGAATGAAGAGGTTGTTATGGCCTTTGAGTCCTTGGAGGACGCCATGACTCAAGGTCCTGTATTGG